>NC_140475.1:19879616-19925608 GCF_051167445.1 Perissodus microlepis
TGACTTGCGATGGTCAAAAAGCTGCTTCACTGCGTTGGGGCTGATTTGACGAATGAAACTTCTGTCTGTATTAGCTGGTGTTTATTTAAAGCTATCAGAAGGGATGGCAGATTACAGGTGGAACAGTTTGAGACTAATCATATGAGCTAACTCTAAGAAACAGCTGTTTGAAACTCTTCATATCTCTACAGATAAAGTGCTGGGTGGTGTTGGCCTAATGAGGACAGATGTAGGTCACACACAGCGCTGCACAGACCTGGAGCTTTTTCACTGCCTATTGGATATCGGGCTGTCATGGCTTGGATAATGGGAAATATGCTTTCTTGCCTGTCTTCTGCAGAGGGACTTGTCTGGCTTTGTCCTTAGTTAAACAGGTTTTTCAACCCTTTTGATTTGCCTGAAGGACTGCCTGCAGTGTGTGTTTGGTTTTGTTTCTAATATTTTAAGGTCCTCAATACACAATACAACACACACACACAAAAACATTATTATAAAATGTTTGGGAAAAAGCTTGGCTTGGTTAAAAAGGTCCCAGTTTAGATCAAAATAGACCTTTTCTCCAGCTGTGTCTACAAAAAGACTTGTGATCCTATAGAAGTCTGCGAGAACACGGCTTTCTGTCTTTGTAAACACTTTAATGCTGAGTTTATGGGCTCAGTCACTCATTTTGGAGCATGCTGAATAAAAAAATGATGTTTGTTTTGAAAATCGTTTCCACACTGTGTTTCAGATTGTAGTATTATCTGTGTGAAGTCATTGACTTGACTTTGGTTTAGTTGGGGAGGGTGGGGGGTTCAAAAGACGCACAAGAGTTTGTGAAACTGTCACAATAAGTCATTCAAATTTTTCCCCTTATGCACGTCTTTTTGTGTAGGAGAGCATGAAGCTGTAACATTGTCCACTTCATGTCACAGGTGTACTCACCATGGCAACCACACACCGACACACATGTATTAAAAAACATGGCAGCCATACAAATTGTGCAAATAATGTGTGAAAGTCTGTGATGGGTCTGTTTGTTTGTGTGTTCGTTGATAAACTTTTGCACTGAGAGAAAAAGTCTCATGTCTGGCTTCACTTTTGCAATGTAACTGGGGTTAAATTTTACATGCGATTTGGGCAGGGGCATAATTTCCAGAGGGGTTAGGGGGGGTTATGACCCCCCCAATAATCAGACCCATCCAATATAACCCCCCCCATAAAATTATGAATTATCTTGTATAAATAGGCTGTTGATTTTCCCTACTCATTTCAGGTATTACCAGCAAAATACCCCCCAATGTTCAGCACAAAGTTACGCCCATGGATTGGAGCCACAACCAAGAAACTAACAATAAAAAATAATAGTGTAAAATCTGCGTGAAAGAAATGAATAGATCATTTCTTAATAGCCGTGTCTGTAACATTTAACATCATTTCTCTGCCCTCTTTAAAATAAAAACTATGAGAGAAAAATGACCTGCTGAAAGTGAATGACTGTGAGTGTGACTCTCCACGTTCCTCCTCGTCAGCGTGAAGGTTCAGAGTGTGAACTTTATGGCCGGAGACAAAGTACTTGAAATCTGTGGACACTTTAAACAGTTGTTTTTCATTTTTGAATTATATAAAACTATTTTATAGCTTTGTATAGATTGTTTGGCGTGAGTGCTTAAACAAATCGAGTGTTTCTGATTGCTGTGACAATACAAGACTGCACGTCAGACTTTATCCAAAACAAAGGAGGAGCTCGTTAAACTGCGGCCTAACGTCGGATAAGTTGCTCTCGTAGAGTGTCATAATCTGAAATTATCATGAAGTGATAGCCATTATCGCATGTGTCGATTATGGTGAGAATATCTTGACTTTAATGTTTTCAAGTGGAAATGACTGAGTGTGAGATCGGTGTTACATGCACTGATTAGGTTAGGGCTTGAAAAGAATCAAAAGTCCTTCCCAGTAAACTGACTTTTACTACGTGCAGATTCTCCACTAAATAATAAAATATGCAGGTCTGGTGCAATTACGTTGTTATGCTGCAGTTTTATCAGAGATCAGATCTGTGTTTATGGGCGTCTTATAGATGAGCCACCCTGTTCTTTAAACACAGTTTGCTGTGACTGCATGTTTTTGTTTGGATTTACATCATAAGTAGACTTTCTTCCCTGTCATATCTGATTGATGTTCATTATGTAAAATGAGCGACTCAAGAACGATAGAGAGAAGTTATTGTCTGAATGCATGCAGCTATTAAGCTGAGGTAGTGATGAAAAATGAAAAGATCCCAAATGTTCCTTAAAAAAACTGTTTTTCTTAAGTTATTTAAGTCATCAAGTCATTGTTTTCATTTAGTGTTAAAGCCCAGGTTTTTTATGCATTTAAAATGATTAGAAAGCAGGTTTTTGAAAAACAAAGTACAGCCTTCCTGCTTTCAAACACAGTAGAAGCATAAATAGCAGTTAGGTCCTGATGCTCAAATGCATCAAATGCACCTGCAACATTTGTGTCATAATACTGAACATGCTGAAATGAGCTGCCAGGATTGTTGAACAAACCATGGGCCTCTGGAACAATTCCCTTTATCAGTCCAAAGAGGAGATGTTTGACCATAATGTACAAAACACATCATATCAGCACAAACACATGACTGGCTGTTAAGCACAGTGGTGGAGAGGTGATGATTTGAGCTTGTTTTGCAGACACAAACCGGGGTTGTATTCTAGACTCACACGAGAGGCCATCAGCACGACACCTGGGTCGTGCAACAGGACAATAATCCCGAGCACCGTAATAAATCTACAATAGAATGAAAAATAAAATAATAAAATAAAATAATCAAGGTGTTGCAATGGCTCAGTCAAAGACCTCAACCTGATTTAAATGCTGTTGCGAGACCTTAAAAGAGCTTCGCACAAACAAATGCCCCAAACTGTCAACGTACTGAGGCAACTTTGTAAAGAGGAGTCCGTCACAAATCCTCCAACAGTGCGAGCAACTGATAAAGTCAGAAAAGGTGGATCTACGAGATCTACGAGAACTTCCTATGCTGGTTTCTGTTGGGCCTGCAGGAATGGTCACAATTAAATAAAAGTATTTAATCCCTGTTGTCGGAACTGTTGCTTTTCTAAGTTATATTTTAAAGTGAAAAACTTACAGATAAACAAACAAACCAACTCTGTAACAAACTGTCCAGGACACACTAGGGATGCACTGAGTCTAGTTGTGTTAATGTAGATGCATACATTCCCACACTCAGTGTTCATTAGCATGCATATAATCAAATCAAATGCGCATTCAGCAGGGGTACAAACTGCACACTTAAAAATATACATGTGGCAGTTTTTAGCAGTGGTTGGGTATGAGATCATGTAGACTGAAAATTCTGACAAAGCTTGTGCTGTTTGATCTCAATCTGGCCTGCAGAGGCAGAAAAGTGCTGACCTGGTCTGTTTTTATTCATATGTGGAGCGCTGTGACCGATGAGACTGTTACTGGTGCACGGCTGTGAGGCCGTGGATCTCAAACCTCAGGACCTCTAACTGCACACAGAAATCAGACAGAAGTCAGTTTTTATCCAGACCTTTAAGGACACAACTGTCGAGCTTCAGAGGAAGCAAATTTATCTGCACATTGTCGCTTAAAATGAAATATGTAAAACCAAACATTAAAGCTGTTTTTGGCAAAGATAAAAGTGAATTTTCCTTCATTTTGAAGAAATAAAACTCGGCGGGTCAAAAGTTGAACAACCTGCGATGAAGGTCGACTAAGGAGCTCTGGAGCAGGAGCATAAACTACCGACACACATTTATAAACAACTTCCATTAAGAATGACCCATTCACATGAGGTCAAAACAATACAAATGTATGTCAGCTTGACTATATTATACCTATACCTATTTAACAGTTTTACATGTTTAAGAAATCTTTCATCTCTGGATAACTTGAAGGAGCTGGTGATGATTAGTTGCCACCGCTGGACTGTCTGTTTGATAAACTAGAGCTGAACTTCAGCTTAATCTCAAGGACGTAATCAAAGCTGCTCATCGAGTGCAGCAGCTCTTTAAATCCCGCATCTTCAGGACTCTATGTGAAGTGTTTTGAGCAGGCTTTCCAGCTTTTCAGCAGCAGGGTTGTAAAATAAGCAGAGCAGTGGATCTGACTTCACAGGAGGACGTTTGCATGTCCCATGTTCCTGGGTTTCTCTCCAGGTCTTAATAATAATACTAACACTACTACTACTACTACTAATAATAATAATAATAATACATTTTATTTGAAAGCGCCTTTGAGAACACTCAAGGACACTGTACACAACAGAATAATAAAAACAACATAAAAGCAAGAAGTTTACACAATCATAAAAGCATAAGACATAAAACAAATTAAAAATAGCAGAGTGGAGAGGTTATGTGGGATAAGCTATTTTGAACAAGTGAGTTTTGAGTTGGGACTTAAAGAGAGAGAAGGAAGCGATATTTCTTAAATCAGGGCGAAGGGAATTCCAGAGTCGAGGAGCAGAGCAGCTTCTTTCCTGAAGCATGCACCACTCAGAAACTCTAAATTATCCATCCAGTTTGGGTGCTGATTAAAATCTAGCTAAATAAAACCCGTCATTTGTTTCTTGTCCAGAATAATTTTTCTAGGCGACGTAAATGAGTGAAATTATTGGTGGTAAATTCAACCACTAGATGGCGACAAACACACAGAGATGCGCACAGAGCAGGTTCGAGTTTTGTCGTTTTCACATCAGTTTAGTTTCAATTTACTGAAACTTACACGGTCCGCTTGTGTTAATGTCAGGTTTAGTTTTCTTTATTATAATCGTGGTTGCAATGGGAAAGATTTAAGAAGATCAGAGCAGACTCTCAGCCACGAAGATAAAAACAAAGACAAAAACAATCTCTGCAAATGCTAAAGTGAAGCCAGTGACGCCTTTTCCAATATGCAATACATTAACATTGATATCTGCTCATATGCACCCCTGCTGGCATATCTGACCCAACTTAGATGATGAAACCATGCTTTAATAGAGCGTAATGCAAAAAATACAGTTTTACTGAGTCTTTTTAAAGCACTTGGTGTCTCTAGATACATGGCAACCTATGAGCCAGGAGTCTAATTGGTTATTTATAACCTGTACTTCACTACAGTTTTAAGATAAATATTCTTCACGTCAACCTAAGTCTTTGTTATACGCTTGATAAATCAAAAAAGCTTAATTTTGCATATCCTTTGATGCAGGTTAGAGGAAATATTTTAGATATGAAACTTTTGAATTAAAATGGATCAAATGTGTGTGTGTGTGTGTGTGTGTGTGTGTGTGTGTGTGTGTGTGTGTGTGTGTGTGTGTGTGTGTGTGTGTGTGTGTGTGTTTTAAAGGGACCCAGGAAAATAATAACAATAGGATATTTAACAGAATATGTTAAATGAGTCAAATCGGAGATAAAACAATAAGAGTGAATACAGCTATTTTAGCCAATGAAAGAAAATCAATTAATAAAATTAAGTCACTTAAAAAATAAATAAAATAGGGGGATCCCAATTTTATAATCCAAGCATAATCTTAACTAACAGGGTAGGTTTTAAGTCTCAACAACTTCACCAAAAGTTTAAAGGTATAGCTAAAAATCAGAGGGTGTGTCCTGGTTTGTAGCCTGGAGGTCCAGCTGCTGCATGGTCCGTTTAGTATCTGTTAGTTCTGCATTTCAGGTGATACATAAGCAGATTTTTAGCCCTAAAGACTAAAATGTCTTACCTGCTTACTGAGGCCAAGTGCTAAGGAATTTATTTTGTGCTTATCTTTGTAACATTCAAACATATCAAAGTGTATTTGGTTCTTTGTTTGTCTCCCTGTTGTTGTCTCCATATCCAGACTCTCACACCCACCTGCTCACCCCCTCCTCATCCTTCAGTCGCATTTTTACTCACTTTTACTGCCTGGGTTGTTTGTGTTGCTCTGCATCTTTGCATTTCATGCATTTATTTTTTGTTTTGTTTGGATTAGTTTCAGTTCTTCTTATGTGATCATTTCTCTTGCTTCTTAGTGTCCTAATCTCACTTCTCTGACTGCATCTCCCTGCTTGTCAAGTTTCTTTGCAGTTCCCCTGTTTTTATTTCCCTTTTCCTATTTTTGTCCTTAATAGTGCTATATAAATAAATGTTACTTTTACTTACTCACCAGCCAGGTTAGTTTGCCTTAACGTGTCTGCATTTGCCTCTGAAACTCTGTGATTCATGATATTTAAAGGTATTCTGTGTGTGTTTTAGGAACACACAATTAAAAACCCTAAACTGCATCTAAAGAATTACTTTATTTGTATTTTCTAATCAGAGTTTTACCACTAGCCCCTGCAGCTGTCATGGTCCAGGTGAGCGCCAGTGTTTTTCCTGTGTCCTCCCTGAGTTCCCATTTATGCCACCTGCTCAGCTGACTTGTTCCCGGTATTTAAGATCAGCATCCTCATCTCTCTTTTGCAAGATCGTCGACTAACCTCATGTTGGTAACAGGCCGATGCGGTTCATGGTCTTTGTGAACGACTCGTACTCACCTGATCTTTTCTTTGCTTATAGTTGCCACGTTTTCTCCGTCACTCAACTACTGCTCAGGATTTTCTGGACACAGTTCTCCACTTTGTTGCCGTACGCTTCACCACTCTAGTTTGAATCATTCGCTATCTCCACCTGCCTTCCTTCCCGCCACCTTCTTTTGTGGATCACTGGGAAACAAGGTTGGAATAATTTCTCTCACTCTCCACTGAGGAGCTCACCTGACCTTCCACCTTCCCAGTGCTGTTTACGCTTCACATCTTCAGTCTCGTTTCTTCTGCAATCCCTTCTAATCATGCTCTGCCCACATTTAGACCTGTTAGCAAAGAAGTCCTCCTTTGTGTTGAAACTCATTGAAACCTTACCACTTACTCCCGTGCTTGCATCTGTTTTTGGGTCCAAGTTCTTGCTCTAGCCTCCAGGCTCCCGTGACAGTAGCTCTTCACTGATCAGACCCCGCTACGTTTTACTCTTAATTTCCCCTTTTTTCTTTTTCTTTTTCTCTTTTTGTCTGTTTTCTCAAACTGCAGAAGGAACTCCTCTTTGCTGCAGGCACATATGACAAAAGAGCCTAACCGGTCTGCAGGATCCTCTGCAAACAAGTCAGGGCAATGCCAAGAAATATGTCTATTTGAAGCCCAACCCTTTAATTATGTAATTACTTTCAAAATATTTTTATTTTTGCACTTGACACCTAGTAACCCGTGGTAGTATTGCACTGCATGATTATTGCCAATTAGTTCAAATATTTTAAAAAAGCACTTTGAATCTCCTAAATCCCCAACTTTTGTTTTCCCAGGAAAAATTAATAGGCCTCATTTACAGCAGATACACACAAATCTGCATGTACAAATGTTTCATATACAAATCTATGACTGATCTTTATTTACATATTTAGACCAGAATGAGGAAGTATATATTTATATAAATTTAAAAAGGAAATTGTGTTTTCCTCTTTGCTGAGCTAAGCTCCTGGCTGTTAATGGACATTACACATTTATAACCTGTAAATAGTGTCAACATTATCATCCAGAGTTTTAGCTTCAACTGGAAATCCAACATCTCTGACTTGGTGCCTAAAACACTGGAAAAGCAAACATAAAAGCTTCACCTCATTTGAGGTTATCAAAGCCAGATTTAAGGGATGTCGATGTAAACTGTCTGTGTATGTTGTCTTGACTCATCTGGTAGGAACATGGGAATCCTTTCCTAGCCAATTTTGTTATCCACACCATGTGACACGACCTCAGCATTAGATTCTCTCTCCTGATAAATGCCCTCATGCTCAACAACGCCCTGAAAAGTCCTCAGAACTAATGCCAAAACTAACTATTCTCAGTTATCACAGGCTGAGCCTGCTTCTCATTAATGGTACATCTGAATTCCTCTTTAATATCAATCAAAATATGTTAGTAGAATCACCTCAGGCGATGGGTGTTTCTGTAAGAGAAACAGCAACTGATTGAAATCCAAAAACGCACCGATAACCTTTAACTGAGCAAAACAGAATGAAACGCTAACTCCTTTTGTTGTGTATCTCTAATGAGAGAAGAATTAAGAGGGAAAAGCGTGCATGCACTGATACAATGTGGAAAAAGAAAAGAGCAAACACAGTTTAAAGACACATTTTACATAGCACCATGTTTGTCTTTGACATTCTTTTTAAATGACTAAAGTCATGCAACAGAGAGCTGAATGCTGATGAACACGGGCTCTGTAGAACATTATTGATTGGGATATCTGACCCAACCCTTTATGTTGTGTATAAAAGAAGAACACTATAAATTTTTTGCTCTATCATAAGAAGTTATGGATTATGATTCAGAGGGAAATAATCACTGGTACAGAGAGTTTTAACTGCTTCAGCTGTGACTGGCTGACAGAAACTGGATTCTTTTCATGCCGCTGACAATCAGAAAGGAAATTATTCAAATTTGCTTTTATATAAAGACAGAAAAGGGTGAATGAAACCGTGGGATTTTTAACAAGTTCTGAAAGTACTTTTAGTTTGCTGTAATTATTTCACTCTTCCAAAAACTCTCCAGAGACTCAGTTTGTGGCAGTATTTCAAAGAGAAACCTGATTAAGGTTCTTAGACCTCACAGGGTTAAACAGACTGTATAGTGTTTCCTTCACTTTAGAGGACGTTACATTGACTTGAAGTCATTTCCTGGAAACTTTATCAAAACCTACCCATGACAACCTAAACTTAACTTTGAAACAAGCTTCAGCCTAAAATGTAATCTCCAAAGTTATTAGCTCTCAAGCAGTCACAGTGTGAACCTATAAACAGACTTATGTCACCCACAGCATGACTGACATATGTACATGCACATATTTGTCAGCCTGGAGGTAGGTAATAGGGAATAGAGAGGCAGACACACAGGTATGTCTGCACTCCAGATATGGGCTGAAAGCTCTGTGAGCAGACCAGCTTACGGCACTTTAATAATGCAGAGTGTGCATGAGAGAGTGAGGTGTAAGCCACTAGAGGACTCTGTCATACACAAAATGAAGAACCGAACACATTTGGGAACGATACAGCCCGAGGCCCAGAATCAGGCCTCAGACCATCTCACTCTGGCATCTGACGTCCTTCAAGGAAACTAAACAACCTTAACCTCCCACCAGAGACTAAAAGGACACATTATTTTAATGGTTCTTTAGGTAGATGACTGTAATAAGTCACATACCACACATCACATTAATTGCAACGTACAGTCCTGTTAAAAATGAGGTGCATCCCATGATTCAGTAGTTTGTAGTACCACCTTTAGTAGCAATAACATTAAGTAACTGTTTTCTGTATGACTTCTGCATCGCTTCAGACCAGTGAGGTTTGCAGGCTTTTGTTTATGCACATCTCTCTTTACATCAGGTTGAGTGTGTGACTGTGCCTCTGCAACAGCTAGATTCTTTTTGCCGCTGTGCTTGCGATCATTGTCCTGTTGCATGACCCAGTGTGGGCCAAGCTTTATCTGTCAGACATCTGAGATTCTACAATCAGATGTTCTCAGATTTTACTCTAGAATACTTTGGTATACAGAGGAATTCGCAGTTGACTCAACTGCAAGGTGCACAGATCCTGCGTCTCCAAAACAAGCCCAAATCATGAACCCTCCATCACCATGCTGACAGCTGATACGAGGTGTTTGTGTTGATATTTGCATTTTCGCCAAACATATCCACTGCACTCATTCACCAGCTTTGTGTAGAAATAATTGTACCCAGAGCAAAAAAACAAGCAAAACTAGTGCACATACAAAATCACTTTTGAATTTCAGGGGCATGCAGTGGGCCGTACTAGTTTCACTTTGCATATATTAGTGAACTAGAATCAATCTAAACCAACAAGCTTGCACAACCTGCGTAAGCAAAATATGCCCCCTTTAATATATCATTGTCAAAGAGAGAGGCTATGATAATGAACTCAAAACAGAAAAAAATATGAGGAAGCACAAAACTAAAATTCATCACTGGAACTGGAATAAAGTAAAAGAAAAACCAAAGGATCAAACTCACTTTGGAATGTAAGGAACTGAAGGCAGGAACCAGAAATAAACAGCAGCTAGAGCTCAGATATAAGAACTAATGTTTCAGATTATTAAACCTACAAATAAAAGAACCAAACCCCAGAAAACATAAGCAGCTAAACGCACCCCTGGAAAATAATCAGGGAAATAGAGACCAGTGACCCTGTCATAAGAGAAAATAAAACCGGTTATTCAAAATTCAAAATAATAAAACAGAATTAGATCAAAATCAGGGACAATGAGAGATTTGCAGCTACTTTAATTGGGCCTAAAATCTTATCAGCTTTCCTTGTTAACTTCAATTTTCTGCTTCAGGCTTTGTGTCACATGATTGGGGACATTTGAGGTCTCTTCTATGCAAAATAGACCAACTGAGCACAATCTACCCCAACCAGAGACAGAAAAGCAAGTGATAGAAATTCACAGAGAACATAAAAACACTGAGAGGCAACACTTTTACTAAACAAAAAAGGAAAGCAGTGCAGTCACTAAATCACTTCTCACTAATGATCATCACAAACACGCTTTTATAACCCGCAACAAAAATGTGGAGACCGACACCAGAGTTTTTAGAAGCATAGATTTTATTTTAAATTGCCTAACAAACTTAGCTGAAACAGTTAGCACCCCAAAGAGCATAAAGGCAAAGAAAAGTGGTATCTCATCAAGTCACCGTGCCTTTATCCCCAAAGTTTCCAATAATGAGCTCAGAGTATGTGCAGGTAATCCCTGTGAGACTAAAGCTCAGACTTCAGACTGATTAGCATCCTGTTAGACTTTTTGTTCTGCCCTCTGGTCCGTCTGATGTCACTGAGTGCAGATTTCACAAACATTGTCATATCAGATGGACATAAGAAGCTGCTGCTCCGTTCGGTTTTTGAGGGGCAGCGAATCAGAAGGAAGCTGGCTTAAAGGAGGAATATCTAAAACAGCTTATTTCAGTAAGGGGACGAAATAAGTGAATGCACTAGTATGAAACAAAGGATTATTTTTTAACTATAAATCATGCAAAGTTACTCTTGTTGAGTAGATATTTTTTTAAAACTGGAGCTGCAAATGAGCCGGAATATGTCTCTTTTAAAGTTCTTCTCCGTGCTACTATTTGATAAAAGCTTCTGAAAGCACTCCAGATCTCACAAAGTCACCTCTAATCTGTTTATTTTTTAATACACTGCCTGCATAAACTCTTCAGCTGTCAATCACCCTGTAAAAATGTTTTCCCAGGAATCTTTGTGTTGATTTATTGTGAATAACTGGACTCTAGGTGCTTAAAACAGCTAAGTGGATATACTCTATGTTAAGTTCCCACAGTAATACAGCTCTTAGGTATCATAAGTTTATTTATAGAAATGCTACAGATTACTAAATATTAAGCGTGGAGTTTAAAGAATGAGGAGAAGATAATGTGAGTTTTTTAGGTCCTTTGATGTCTCTGTATTAAAGTAAGACTAATGCTTCAAACAGGCCAGTGAGAGCTGTGAAGGGAGAATTCCTTATTCACGACTGAGCGGGGCCACACTCTCTAATCCCAGACCCCTACCTGTCTGACTGCTACAGAGTCATGGGAAAAAAGCTCTCTCATACTTTGTTTCACACACATACACATAAACACACTTTCTCCCTCTTCCAGACTTTCTTTTCTCACTCAATCCTCAGGCTCTCTCCACCAAATCCCCCAGGAATCTCAGACCTGTGTGTGAACCAGGCTGCGGTCGGCGAGATATGAGTTTTTAAAGACTGGGAACGACACTGGATCTTCCTGGATTGAAGATGCCGACAGGCTTCATATCTGTAGATCTGACTACTTTAATGATAAATAGAAATTTCCCTCTGCTGAGTGAGGGACAGTCTCTGAAACCAAAACAACTTGACAAATAACAGATGATCTAAAAGACAATAAACTTCATCACATGACTCATACTAATGGGTGGAGCATGAAGAACAGACCACATCTGATTTTTAATCTGAATATTAAGCATATTTTGGTCTAAGCTCTAAATACCACAGACACTGAGATAATCACAAAGACAAAGATGCTGTGTGTAAGCAGCAGCTAGTTATATTCAGAGTCACAGTGAAGCAGTTTTACTAAAAAATGTGGAACACTGGACGAGATCTTTACCTTCTCGGGAACATTAGAGAACCGCAGTTTGCCTGCCATGTGATGGGTATAAGTTTTGGTTCATGCCGCGGTTTCGATTAGTAGCAGCTTAAGTTCCCTCAGTGTTTCCCTATCATGTGTTTCCTTGTCTCTGACTTCTTGTTTACCGTGACTCTTCCTTTCTTTTGCTTCTCTTTGTTTCAGCATTCATGTCTGTATCCATCTACTATTTCCTGTTTTACTTTGAAAGGTTTGTCTTCTTTTGTGTCCTGATTGTCTTCACCTGTGTCTTGTTGGTCTCCTTTTGGTATCCTATCGGTTATTCTCAGTGGCCTCCCTGTGTTGCTGGTCTGTTTAATCTTTGGATTTGTCTGTTTTTGATCTTTATTAAAGACCAACTTTATTTTTTCTTTCATTTTCCTGCATTTAGGGCTTCATCTAATATCTTAATATTTCTAATATTTTGCTCAAATCAACCCTGATACTCATCTCCACCTTCTCCACCCTGCCTGGGCCCTCTTCTTCACCGCTCTTGTGCACTGTCCATTGCTTTGGATGGCTGACTCCAGATATTTAAACTCATCCACCTTCACTACTTCTGCTCCTTGTATCTTTACTGTTTCTCCTGTCTCTTTCTCATTCACACACATTTTCATTCTTCTTCTCTTCGGAGCGTACCTCCCACCTCTCCAGACTCTCTTCCTGTTCTTACTAAATAAGTTAGTTTTAGATTTTTAGTCTTGCAGCTGCAACCTCAGGAATGTTTAAGGATTTGCAAAACCTGTCTAAAAGGAAAGCACACAGCCTGAATCGAATGAGCAGCCAGCTGTCATTTTAGTCACGCAAAAAATTCACCCAAGCAACTTTCATCTACCGGCTGCTCATCACTGTGCATGCCAGTCATGGCTGAGAAATGACAATGGCTCTAACAACAAATAATACCTAATCAGTCTATGGCTAAACTCAGCAGCAGGTATCTTACCTGTTCAACAAATGTCATCCCAGCCTTAGTTTCTCTGTCTCTAAATGAGACGTGCTCCAGGGCTGAAATCCGGCAGCCGGCTGAGGTTCCAGCAAATGAATGGAAGCCTTTACTGTCACCGCACAAAGTAAGAAATGAATGACTGTGACAAAGTAAGGAGAATTTTAAATAAGTGATTATATGTACAGTCTTTTACTGAACCACACAAGTGTCACCGTTCTTATTTAGAGAAGAAAAGAAGCTTCAAGTAAAACAATGAAATGTAGATTTAAAATCATGTAATAAATAAATATACTTATATTTAACTGGTACTATGCACTATAATTACATGTTTTTCATGATGAGGTCTAATAGTAACAATACCATGTTGGAAGCTGTGACTGAGATTGTTCAGAGAAGCTATGAAAGATGAAACTCCTGGGTCTGAAAGGTGAAGCCTATGAAAGGTTTCTGCTACTGAAAACAAAATACCATCCATAATTCTAAATTTAAGGTTAGCCATCTCAAAATTTCAACTTACTGACTCAAACTTGTGAGTAAGTCTAAATTGTGAGACAATAACCCGAAAAATGGGAATTCGAAATATCTGTTTAACGCTGCCTGAAAAGAAATAAATAGATAAATAAAAATGAAAAAATTCAGTAGCAAAAAAAAGCTTCCATCGAAGTCAAAAATGCATTAAACGTTCATTTCAATGGCTACCAGGAAGGTGGCGCCTACCTGTTGCAGACACAGATAATGGACAGCTGGAGACCTGAGTGCCAGCTAGTCATTCCAGTTAAGACTTAAAGTCGTCGAGTAGGGTAACATCTTTTTAGAACAGATGCCCGTCGTGATACAACCCCAAAGGGCTTTATGTCTCCTCCCATGTTGACAGCAGGGATTTGTGTTTGTTGTGAATGTGAAAACAGCTCGGAATCACTAAAAACTTTCCTGATGAGTTACACACCTTCATTGCATGTGATGTGAGGGCAGCTGGCTGGTACTTATTAAACAGGGTACAGAAACCAGACAGGATGTTTTCCACCATTTTGGTATCTTCTCCTGCTTCAGTTTTGTTTTATTTCTTGTAAATCAGGACCCAAAGGTTTTAACACACCTAGACTGGACGGTGAGAAAAATCCAAAGACATAAAAGACAGTTTTTGGTCTGTAACTGTGGGGGTTACAGTAGGAGCACCTTCTGATTTCGTCTGTTGCACACAGTTGGGTGTGCCGGACTCAGTACTGCCAGCATAAATGAATTTGTTTACAGTCTGTCATGAATGTGATCCAATATTCGTACTATTTAGTATGCCAGAAAAATGAGACCATATTTCACTGTATCACAACTCAAAGTTAAGTTGGGAATACCAGGAAGCTCCACAGACTGTGACGGATATATAACCAAAAGGGTTAAAAGTTCAAGTTGCAGTTTTACAGCCAAGTAATAAGTCCCACCTTTAGGCATACTGAATGCACATACTTTGTAAGGGCAGCTGCAGGACAGGCTGAAAGTGAGCAGACATGGTATGTGATTTTAAAAGGAAGCAGTAAAGAGAGATCAAAGGTGAATGCAAAGGTGAAAGGTTATCATATGGAGAGGTGGAGGGAAGGGAAGCAACAGAGGAACAGACAGCTTAGGCGTCAATTTCCTTCCTATCACAGCAACACAGCTCCATTTGGAGCAGCAAAGAGCACACTAAGAGCAAAGTGAGCAGAGATTATTATCACAGAAATAACAGTTTCACACAGCATGTCATGTCCAAAAAGAGATGGTGTCGATAAAACACTGTGTAAGGTAATTTGTTCAGACATTACAGTCATTTTGGGTTGTTTGCACAGAGCTGATGGTCTGTGGGAAAGTTCTGGGAGTCGCCTCATGAGCCTGAGGCACAAAATCTGTTTAATTAAGTTTTTGTAAAGAACATAAAAAATATTGTGAAATTAAATCAAACTTGAACAGAACCGCTCTGGATATAAAGACAGCATTACCTGGAAAAACAGAATTACTTACAAGTTTTCAGGCTCTGTCCTTTATATAGCAGCTGTTTTATCAGCAGCAGGTCGTGCAAAATATTATCTGTGGTGTGGATGGATTGTTTGAATTTGTTTCATCTCTAAGATAAAAGTGATATCTGTGTAAATATTGACTCTGCCTTGTCACCTTAGAGGGGGAGCTGCTTTTACCCCTGGGACGTGTTGTTGCTCAGCCTTTGGATTGCTCCAAAGGCTGTGAGACCGCAAAAGAACAAGTGAACGACTGAAAAGTGACAGGCTTTATGGGAGAGAGTGTACATGGAGCCGAAAGTTCATGATGTAAGTGGTTTTACAATCACAAGAGAAGAAAGACGCTCCACGTGAACAGCTCAGTTTGGAAGAGGCCAGGCTGAACCAGTGTGCGACAGAGAGTTTGCTTTATTATAGACTCTTTGCTGGGATTTCTGCTTCAGTAGGAAATTTAGGCCGAAGCGACGTCATAACTGCAGACCCCTCTGAAAACCTACTCCATAACTTGGATTTTAGCACATTAGATTCACGCCTGCAACTGCTGTGATTGGCCTGTTTAGTACCATCAGTTCCTTCACTTCAGGCTACTTTTAAGTTTTGTAATTTAACAGTGAGAGAATAAAAACTATCCTTTCATTATACGAAAACAGAAAAAATGACTACAACAAAGATTTGGGAACCAGGTTTTTGTTGGCTGTGATTTAACTCAAACTTGATATGTTTTCCTCTGTGCTGCAGTTCTTTTGTGCAGGTCCACATATCAAGTCTGGACTAAAAAAAACTCCTGTAGCCATGTGTGCTTTATATTCTGAGATGCAGGAAGGTACTATAGATGTGTAAAGGGTTTAGCAACTAGCCGTGAAATGAATGTAAATTCTCCATGTTCCCTGATAGTCCAGAACACAACACCTCTGCTTACACAGGGAAAAGCTACAAGTTTACAACTCCTCGACTGATTTTGATCAGGTGTGAAAACGCCCTGAAACACCAGGACACGGCAACACAGGAATTAACACATAATGCGCCATTACAAGTATAAATGCAACAACATTGGCTACTATATCATAGACTCTACAAAATCTAAATGAGGCCTAAAGAATTGTAAGCAAGTGATGTATGGTTGTCTTCAGGGAGCCGATCAAACGGGTATCAAAGAGATATGAGGAAGATGAATGGATGTTACATGTTCTGATGAAATGAATGAATGAATACCAGCCTGAGCAGCATGTTCGTTTGGAATGATTTTTACTCATGTGACCAGCTGCTGACTGTTTGTGCCAGAGGAAAACTGCTGTTTTTTAAGGTTTCTGATAGTTTGCATTTAGGTTTCTTGGGTTATGTTTGAATTTTTTGATCCCTGATTTGATTTCTTAATTATTCTCATAATCAACTTGAGTTCTTGTGACATTACTGAGCCTGTTTTCATTATTAGCCTGGCATGCTAATCTTTTATTGTGTTGTGGGTCTTCTGGTTTTTATAGAATTTTGAATTCCTGTTACTGTCCTTCAGTTAGTTTTGAGTTCTTGATTTGTGTTTCTCTTTAGTTGTTTCAGTGTTTTTCTATCAGTCCTTGCTCCTGTCTCATTTTTGTGCTCATGTCTTGTCTCCCTTTGTCTGTATTTTCTGTTTTACTTTAAAGAGCAACTGCAACAGGGATTTGAACCAGGTAGGCAGTCTTTCTGGTAAGTCTTTATTTCAGAGCCAAGATACACACGTACTTCATGTAAAAGGCTACCAGGGTAAGCAGCTAGACTTTCCAGTACTAGAATGTTTTCAGCAGGCGGGGCCAGAGTGGGTCAGGCAGGTAAGAGACTGCCTGCCTGCCTGACCCAAACCAGCTGTAATTGGAGGTCTGAGCAACATGAGGTCAACAATCTGAAGAGTGGTGATGGAAGCCAGGTTTATATATTCAACTGATTGAATGGATAGAAAACAGGTGAGCCAGAGACCACACCCACTCGGAGAAGGAAAGGCAGATTCTGTATATGAACAATGGGGGAAACCCTGACAGCTTGCCATTGTCCTGGCTATGTTAACTTTGTGCCACACAAACACATCTTCCTCTGTTTGTGTGTGTTGGTGTTCTCTTTGTGTTTCTGCCAGTTTGGACTTTTGTTTTTGTGGTTCTTGTTTAATTTTTCCTTTTTCACGTTGTAAACAGCCGGTAAATGATTCCCTTTTTGTTCTGCACCATCTGACTTTGTGTCCTGCATTTTGCTTCCTCCTCTATACAATCTCTATACAATCAACCCACAAAACAAAACAAGACAAAAAACCATCCGTTCTGCTCCAGCTTTATTAAATCAATACTTTCTAGGCATAATCAATAATAATGTTGGTGTAAAGTTCATGCATGCTAGATATAAGTTACATCATAACCATGACAAATGGTGGTTAGAGCAGTCTGAAGCCTGAGCTTTGAGTTTATGGAGGTTACTCTGACCTCAATTGAAAATTTGGCATTTGATGTTTAATATGACCCTCCACCACTGTAATGGCATATCTGCATTTGTGGTGAGAAGTTTATATACAGTCATCATGGCATGAATGTCGTGGTAACTTTGGGCTTTTAATGAGTTCTTTTAACCTGCTCTTTTTCCAGGCAGGAATGATTGTATACACACACACTCCCTTAAATGTTTTAATAGGCATTTCTACAGTGACTTAACTTGACAAGTCCGAGGCCCATTAACTTATTAGTGATCACTGGTCTTAATGGTAATTGACTGCAACTGGTAGTTTCTCTTTGCCATCATTTCACTTCTACATCATACAACAACTGAACACTAGGAGTCCAGGAAACTCAAGGAGGAGCTCGTTGATGGCCAAAGTGTCAGCAGCTTGCAAAGGGACATTAATCGAGATGTATGTATAGATATGAGACTCTATATACACTTCTGAACACGTGTGACGTAGACAAAATCCTTCTGCAAAATTCAAACTTCTGCACATTATTGTGTTTTAATTATTGTGTTTGGCATGAACTGTCACTTTAAAAAAAAAAAAATCACGAGTTAGAAAATGCTCATATTGGTCTGAATAAGCTCTGTTGACCACACAGCAGCTGCTTCAGGCTTCATTACCACAGAGTGACTCCAGACATTTCCTTTTAGCAGCTGGTATCTGTGGCCAGCTTCACTTTTAGCTTTCAGCCCTCTCGCACTGTATTTAGGTGGCAACCTCTGCCAGCCGCGGTGACAAGGCTGGGTATAGCCATCACTCTCGGCGTCGGTATTTTCTGCAGCTTAACCAAAGATGAGCTAATCTTGTCTGGCTGGTGTTTTGGCAGGAAACTTGTGATTTAACCATCACACACAGATATGTGTTTGTACTGTTCCTTTGAACATTTTATCTGAGAAGTTAATCAAACACAATAACCAATGAATATTCTTTATATAGTCGGAAAACAAACAATTTCCAAAAAGTCCATGGTAGTATTCTAAAAGGTTGTTTTTGGTCTTGGTAGTTAAAAAAAGAGAGATTTGCTGACTACATGTTTAAACCAAATATTTTAAAATTGTATGTGGATTAAAGCACTGGAGGTAATAAAAGCACTTAAGGCAGAACTTTCCCTTTAATTCCAATTAGCTTAGCAACTGCCCTTTAATAGCTTCCCCAACTTGTTTATAGCAAAGCGTGCTATACCATTTAGTACACCAGTCTGAACTCGTGGTAGCAGCTGTAGAATGGTAGGTCATGATTGGCCATCACTGCAGGCCATTACTGTAAACTGGCGGACATCATGGCTCAGGAAACCACTTGATGACACCATCCCCTGACTGAAAGCTACAGTCACAAGTAAAACCAACGCATATGGAACCTGTATTCTTTTTAATGGTCAGCAGGGGGCAAGTCCTGTTGTATAGAAGTCTATGAGAAAATAGTCTTTTTCTTTGCTGATTTATGACCTCAGTAAACAGCTTCCTGGTGCATTTATGGTCTCCAGTTCCACTTTTAAATCTTATCTATTACAACGTAATGTTATTTTTTCTAACGTCATTGTCCCATATAGAATAAAACAGCACTTCGCTAACAAATGAGTGATGTCATTTGGCTACATCCATGTTTTATGCAGTTTGTAGTTTCAAGCAACCAGGCATCAAGTTACCCGCCCTTATTTTTGTTTTTTAAATGGAAAGCTCGATGACATTATTCATATCAGTCGCTTCATGTCAGCTGAACACAATACCTCAGAAACTGCTGGAAAACTTTTTTTTTTCTAAAATGTCATCTCAGATTCAGCTTCTGTCTGGCTTTAATGTTCTTTTCAGTTTAAAGTCCAAGAACAGACTGGATTGGTCAGCTCACAGAGGGAGACCTGATCAGTATTTGGATATTTATACAAGGCTTTACTTTGAAAGGGAGAACACCTGTCAGGAAAATATTGCAACATGCAAATCAAGTGTCCAGTGCTGGGAAGTGATGCAATCATTTGCATTCACAGATGCATCATTCACTCATATGTGCACACATGTCAGCAGTCTGTCTGTGAACCCATTAGCTCAAAGTTTTGCATGAATTCTTATAAAACTTTGAAGGAGTGTAGCATGGTGTTCTGGTAGTGGTCATGTTAATCTATGAAAATTTGGCATTCATCCACCAAAATCTTCAAGATCAACTTAATGAATAATCAGTCAAAAAAAAAAAAAACAACAACAATAAGTTGTATAACTTGGAAACTATGATTCCTACAAGTGTGGTGGGTGTTGTCAAAATATAGAGTTAAACTCCTTCAAGGTTTATGGACTGATATGAAGGTCAAAGCCTATGTTTCTCACTGCCATTGTTTGTGTAACATGCAGGCATGTATGGAACACTATATGAGTCTAAATATCACATCACTTTATTACGACTTTGTTATGAACACTATGGAAACAGTTATAATCATTTAAATATATAACAATTTAAATACACATACAATGTTTTTGAATGAGTATATTTTTTTAAAGAAAACAAAATTGCTAAACATTGCATGAATTTTTACTAAACAGTGAAATGCTTCACATGTACCATATCCACATGTATAAAAATGAAATTATACTGAACATAATTATATTAAAATGGGTTTCAACAGGACAGATAACATAGTCCTACACTTTGCACTTGTTTTTACTGCACGACAAAAAGTTAAATATATTTAAAAATAAATAAATAAAATAAATACATTATTCCCTTTAAATCAAATACTACTACAGAGGTTTGGTGTGCTCTTCCTTAAATTGTGTTTGCTATTCTGAACTACAGGTACTTATTTTCAGTAGAGGCAGACATATTGAGTGTGTGCAACTATATGACCTGAAGTAAAAACTCTTAATATAAATGTTTATCTGGCTAAAGCCACCAAAGCAATGCCCTTCTCTGTTTAAAGCTACTGCCCCACAGCTCTGAGGACATTTGAATAACCAAATTTTTTCTCTGTTGCACTCCAGGAAAATGTATAAAACAGGATGTTTTGATATTTGGTTTTTATGCCTGGAAACTTTTGTGTGTGTGTGTGTGTTGTTTGTACTGAGCTGCATACTGCAAACAAGCTTAGTGACAGCCGGGATTCACTCCCAAAACATCCATTGTCACTGTGCGTGGGGGGGGGGGACCAGACGATCCATTGTTATGTGTTTGCTGACATGGTGCATCATCCGCAGGGCTGCTACTGTTGCTTTCCCAGCAGCACAATGAGCAGTCAATGCAGAGATGCTGAGCCCAACACTGCACGGCTTTATTTAGCTGAATGAAACATACACACATTTACACACACACACAGCACAGAGAAAAGTGTGTGTGTGTGTGTGTGTGTGTGTGTTGGCATCTCAAAAGAAGACAAGAGTTCAGAAGTTTTTGCAGCAACAGAAATTCTTTTCTTCACTCTGAAAAATTATATTTAGACATAATCCGATGTGGTTTGATAAGAGCAGTCAGTTTTCTTTAAAAACACGTACACACACACACACACACACACACACACAAACACACACACACAGTCAGAATATTAGCTTCTGGAGATGTTTCTGCTTCTGAATTAGCTGCACAGGGTCATCTAAATGCCAAATCTGTAAAATGAGATGAGAAATGCACAGAGTTATAAAAGCTTCATTGTTCCGTATCTGCTGTCTTGTGTTTGAGCTTTTGAAACCGAGTAGATAAGATGCAGTTTGCTGCAGATTAAAGTTCAAGACACGAGATATTAACATCTAAAGAAAAACATAGCCTGGTTAAATTGAAATATGAAGTGATGGCTGCAGTGAATATACAAAGTTATATAAGGCTCATTCATGCTTTGAGAACTACATGGTTATTTACATGGTTATGTGTGATGTGTGATTCTGTAAAAGCTTTAATACATTAGAGAAGACATTCATATATATATATATATATATATATATATATATATGGAGAGAGAGGGGGGAGCAGCAGATAAGTCAAATTTATGACAAAAGTTTAAGAAAACAAACATAGGATGAGTAAATCTGAGTAAATCTGAGAGCTCTACTTATTGAAAAGGTTCTTTTTCACCAGTTTCACTGAGTGCTGCTGATTGTTGGGTTTTTTCTTTATATTGTAGGGTCTTACCTAAAGTGATTTGAGAATACTATTACTGGTACTATAAAAATAACCAAATAATTGCAAAAAATTATTTATGACTGTACAAATACTGAACTGTGACCTGTATGTGTTCAAATCAGAAACATTTGATTTGGGGGGTGGGGGGTGGGATGCCCTCAGGCCTCTGGCCTCTGGGCCTGAAGCTCGGTCCTCTCTGGCACAGCTGGCTGCCGGCAGAGCCCGCGGGCGTGCCACTGCAACCCCCTCTGGCCTCTGCTCCGTAGCTGCTGGGTGACCTCTCGTTTGGGGCTCTACTCAGCTCTTCCCAGGAGGGTGGCACGGTCCCCCCCCCCTTTTGGTGGTCCTCCTCGGGTCCTTGTACTCTGGGGCCTCTGGATATCTGGGGCCTGGATCTCCTCCATACCTGCTTCATACCCTGGTGGACGGGGCTATGGCTCCCCACACTCCCTAGCAGATCGTTACATGGAGAAACCTTTGGAATACAAGCATGCTGATCCACACAGGTGTGCACACAGGTGTACACACGGGTGTTCACAGACGCGGACTACACCTTTCTTGGCTGCTGCCTCAAAGCACATTGTGCGCTGTCTATCTTGCGTGCTGCACAATATCGTTTAATATTTAGTATCTACTGTTATCTACTGCTAGCTAGTTTATTGTGATGGTGCTGTATTTATTATGTTGCTCTTTTTTTTGTTTGCTTTCTCTTCTGTTTTTTTTTTCTCCATACAGGTGATCCAGGTGTTTTGTTTGTTTTTCTTTCTTTCTTCCCCCCTTTCTCACGTCTCTTCTCCCCTCTGGTTTTCTTTCTCTCCCTCTCTTTCTTTCATTCTTTCTCCCTGTCCTATCCCCCAGTCATGTCTGTCCCGTTTGTAGCAACCGAAAATAAAATAAATTCATAATTATAATAAAGGTCAATCAAATGGACCAATATGGAAAGGCCATAATGATCCACTTGGTAAAATAAATCCGCTTGGCATCTTTCTTGGCCTTAAGACAACAATTCTGATGGCTAAAGATCCAAACGGGACAAAAAAAAAAAAAAAAAAAAAAGAAACATTTGAAGAAACTTTGCTCCCTTGGTCTGACGAGACATGCCGTTGGGAATGCTGTGCAGGTTGATTGAAACCGCTTTAGCCTGCCTATAGTTGCTGTGAATCTGCAAGCCATTGTGTAACCCACCTCTCCCCAGCCTCTCAATTTATGCCACATCTGATTTAATCAGTGTCATATGTGCAGTTACTGTTGGCGGTTCAAGTTTGTGCTCATGCTGCTGCTCAGAGCAATCTGACCAAATACCAAATACAAATGAGTGAAGAAATAAAATCTTGCAGAAGTCCTGACTGAAGTGAAGTTTGTCTCGCCTTGTCTGAGCCTTCATAGAACCAGGGGATAAATGCCATAAAAATCATTAATAACTGTGACACAAACTTTCCTGAAAGGCAGAAACAGACACAGAAATCGTTGTTCTGAATGCTTTCTCTCCTCCTCATAGCTGAACAATCATGACAGGAATTGGGTGTAGCTGCGTTTGTCCCACTAGAAACTTACAGTAACCGTGAGATGTCATAAAGGTGTGTGACAACCGGATCTCATGTGCTGTTTCACCGAAAAGCAGTTCTGATTAAGATTACTCACCCCTGAAAGGGTGGAGAGATGATTAATTGGATGGCAAACTAAATTCCACATTTTGATCACAGTAAAATGAAAAAAATCAGCAAATTCTCAAAGATAAAATTCTAAAATTACTCAACTTTTTTCTGGTAAAATGGCCAATGTGATTACATGATTATAGTAGATTTCTTATAATTCCTCCCCCCCCCCACCCACCCCCCACCCCTCAATAAAAAAAGAAAAAGAAAAGAAAAAGCAATATTTTTGAATCACATTATAGCATCAAGTCAGTTACATTTCTGGGATATTGATCAGGTCAGTTAAGCAGCAGAGGGGTTTTTAATCAATTTCAGCTGCTTTGATGTTAATGAAATTAACAACACGTGCCAGACAGATTGGCTACTTGTCCAAGTTTCTCACCCTATGATAGCTGGGATAGGCTCCAGCAGCCTCTTGGATGGATGGATGGACAACAACCCCCAAAATAGTAATGGTTGTATAGGTGGCTTTGTGTAAATGTCATAAAAGTTTTTATGAGTTAGAGTAAACTAATAAAGCGAATACAGCAGTAATCCCATTTTCCAGCTTCTTTATTTAATAAGGAAGATAAAGAAAAGCGTGATATACACAGCATGCCATGTAAGCCCATAGAACACGCAGTACAAACAGCTCCCTATCAGCGTCAATAGAAACTGTGGCTGTTATCAAGGTTTGGGGAAAAAAAATGTTTTAAAAGTTTGAGAACATCCCCTCCTAGCTCGGCGCTGCATGTGTGGTGAAGATATTCAGAGTGAGGGAGAGGAGATGATGACAAAGGAGAGCTCCTTCAGAAAAAAAAAACTCCATGAATTATTCAGCTCTCCCTTTGTCTGCTCTCCATTTATCTCTCAATCCGTTCTTTTTCTCCTCTCTTCCCCGAGCTGCTGCAGACTCTGACAGCTTTATTGTAGCTGCTGGGAGATACTCGGCAAGTGTGTGTGTGTGTGTGTGTGTGTGTGTGTGTGTGTGTCTATATTGATGTTCGTGTGAAGCTCAGGGCGTTTGTGATGTGCGCTTATATACTGTGAATGTGCTGTATAATACTGCCTTGTGTCCACCCCCCCTCCACATGCACACACACTCACACTACTTTAAATAGCCTGATAATTAGACAGGCAAATTACAGTCCTTTCTGCCTGCCTGCAGCTGAGGACTGTGGGAAACGTAGGCAGCTTAAGTGTTTCCTTTATTGCACGGATGGCATGGGACCAGGAGGGTTTTTTTCTTCTGGATTTATAAAGACTGAGGAGGAGAGAGGATAGGGTTGGTGTGGTTATCAGGGTGGAGGTTTATTATCTTTTTGTTCAGAATGTGCAGTGGACTGTAGGAACTGCATGCAGATTCGATGCTTATTAATATGATAACGATGTGCTCAGAAAATAAAACACTCCCAGGAGCAGCAGGGAAGAGAAAGATGGCAGAATTTGACTTATGAAAATTAAAAAAGGGACCTTGAATAAATGCCAGTGATGAAATGGTAAAGCAGAAAGCTGCAAAGCCTCACATTTGAGTCTGTTTAAAGAGTGACGGATGATCTGCAACCCTTTAAAAGGAAACAGGACAGAGTTTGCACACAGGAGGAAGAGCAGAAATTTAAAATTCAAAACTTTAATCTAGGCTGAGGTCGGGTAGAAGGGCAGAAAGTCCATAAACAGGCCAGGAAAATCCAACAGGAATTAAAACGGATTCACCAGGAAATGTGTGGAAAAACAGGAGAAAATAGCTTGAAAGCTTGAAAGCTAAGCTATGCAAAGACAATACGGCAGCTGAGGACCGCTATGCAGGAAGTGTACATGTATACAAGGGAGACTGACTGGCTTACTGGGAAGAGCTCTAGCATAAAATTAAAAGGAAAGTAAGAACAGCAACGATCAAGAACCAAGCATGTTTTCCTCCTGGATGAATATATTGATCGAGGAAAGGGTCTATATAATTTTAAAGCCTCACACAATTTAAATTAAATTTGACTGATGACCTCTGTGACCACTCACCATGGAAAAGTGACACATTACTCATTATTTTTCCTAAAGGTAATGCAGTACTTAGCAGTTTGTTAAACTACTCGTTACTTGTTCACAGTCTGACTCCTAGTCTAGTCTAACCCTGTGGTTATAATAAGGAAGGTAAAATTTATGTTGTGCTGTTTCCAAGTATTCAGATGCCCCATGACAGCAGGGAAAAGATTTACTTTAGTTTTCTGCTTGCTGTATTTCAGGTTAGTCAGTATTTACTACCTCAGTGACTGGCTCCCAAATCATTCTAAATCCCATTGTTCTCAGAGGTTGATTACACACAGTGTGTGAGTACACTGCTGCTTACTCACACACTCACATGCACACACTTGTAAATGTAGTCACCATGCAGACAGGTACAGCAGCATTCATAGTGTGTGTGACCTGTCTATTGTTCTGAATATTTAAAACCAGTTTAACTGGCAGCGCAGCTCCGTCTTTCTTTACCTTATCTCACCTTAAATACATAAACACGGAGTGTTTGACTCAGTTGGCTGACCCAAGGTAACACCGCAGGTGTTTTCTTTTGGTCTCAGTAGGGCTGAGAACACGTAAAGGATCCTTTCTCCACTCTTACTGACCTTTTAACTTCCAGAAAATCACCAGTAAACCACTTAGGTGGAGGGCTTCTGTTGCTTTTTAGCCTACAAACATAGATTTAGAAACTACAAAGTGTTCAAATCAGTCTTCGGTCCTTACAGCTTCAGTTGGTTGGTTGAACCTAACCCTGACACTAAGCAGGTCACTGGTAAACTGGCAGATCAATGTCATTTTCAGAATTGGCTACCAGGATCTGTTGACCTGCAAGCATGATCCTCTGCACATGTTAGCCATGTGCTTGCAGCTGAATTAAGGCTATACTGGCAGAATAGTAAAAACAGAAAAAAAGGATATAAAAGATGGATGCAACTTGCAACATGTGGTTCTGGACTCCCAATTTTTAGCTTTGTTTTTTTAATGCTGCGAAGTTGCTCGTTGCAACATAAAAGTCTTTGAGGACTGACTCAGTTTTGGAGATAACCACAAGTGGCCACAAGAAAAACTGTAGTTTGTGGCACTAACATGTTAGCTTCAATACTCAGCCCTACATGACTGTCCTTGATTGGCCAGCACTCATACTAAAGCACTCACTCTTCTCTCTTTCACTTCTTCTCTCTCTCTTACATTCACGCTTTTTAAAAGCTCTCCTGCAGATTTTATGTAATTCGTAGTATAACCGGAGCAATTACTGGAAGAGATGATACATTGTCCTCATGTATGTCTTATAGATTTATTGTTACAGTTTACACTACAGCCATATTTGATCCAGACCTGGCTCTTCAAGCGGACAGCATGATAGGGTTTGTCTAATGTAGATACAGCAAAGTTGAATGAATATCATATTTATAGGTAAAATAAACAAGCCATAGTTTACTGATTCTCTGATTTTAGCTTTTATTTCACTAAAATTCATTCTGGCTCTTTGAATGTAAATCAGTGTAATGTCCTCTGAAGTGATGGCGACACGACACTCTCTTTGTGTGCATGTGTGTGTGTTTGTGAGTGTGTGAGTGTGTTTTACTCTGAGTCTGGCTCTATCAGAGGCCTTTGTGTCACAGTCTGCTGGTGACAAGACCTGACTTAATGGAGTGGTGCTGAGTGGTGGAGGCTGACACACACACACACACACACACGCACACACACACAATGACTTACACAAATTTTCTTGTAACTTATCTTGCCTTATCTTTAATGTGCAATTACTGAGTAGGCCATCATTACTTTCTGAAGGAATTATGTGACTCTGCTGGTAAAAGTAAAATAATGTGGCAAATATTTGCATAATTTCTCAACTACATTGCTTCACTAAATATCAGTTTCATTTTTTTAGATGCTGTTTGCGTTACAGCTGGGTCCAACAAAGGAATACGATAACAACAAGGTTTAATGGAAGAACGTTTATGGTGAATGAGACAGATGAAAACAAAAGTTGGTGCGAGAGAGAGCCGAACAAAACTCGGGCGTTGGCAGCTCAGCTATTCAGGATGAGATGGAAACAACTCCAAATGAAAACAAGATGCAAGATTTGGTTAGACATTGAGACGTGTTTTATGTTTGCAAATAACCAACACATGTCCAGAGTGTGAAATATTAAAATTTTATAGGGAATTCTGCTTTTAAATTGTGTCTTCATCCATAATTCATCCATCCAGAAAATGGCATGTTAATGTTAATGTTGCTATAGTGTATAGGTGTATATCTGTGAGCATGAGGATTAATGATAAAGACCTGTGTTATGACATGGCTCACAAGCTGCAATGTAAAGTGGAGACAGAAACCAGAGTTTTAACACAGGTTTTATTTTTATAATACTTAAAAAAAAATCTCAATTAAAAAAGAGAGGATGTGGCAGGATGTAGTATCTCTCTCTCTCTGAAGTGTAGATAACTGGCAATTAAGCCTTGGCAGTACCCAAAGAGTCTCGCACTGCCACTGGAAGGTGACTCGAGGTTGCAGAGGGGCTTAACACTTGGATTTACTCTCAGTATGATAATAAATGTACAGGATAACTGCTAACCCTGTAGTTCCTTTATTTGAGATGTTTGCATTCTTTTAATTGGAAATGTAAAACAAAAGAAAATGAAAAATGTACATTTAAAATAATTAGTGTAACATGAGATAACAGACACAGCAGATTATTCCATTTTAAGTGTTTAAACAACATGACAGCACTTTTCAATTCTGAAAAGTTCTAATACCGTGCTGGAAATTAAAGGATAGAAAAAATAATATGCAGTGCACAAATTTGCAATATAAGTTAACACTTTCTTATACTCTTTTTAAAAACATTTTTTGCCAGTTTCATTCTGTGTTAATGTGAATTTCTACTTTTTATTAATCCGACATGAATTAATGAATGCACAGATCGTTTTCTTAAAGCAGCTTTTTCAGGGGTTACTGACATTTTTCTTTCGCATCTCAGCTGCATTATGGGGATGACAGTGAAACTGATGTTTAAGAAACTAAAGGTTTAGAGTGCACAAGGGTGGGGCAAAATAATGCTGTACATCCTAATAAACGCAAATGAAAATGTGGGTGGAAAACTCTTCCAAGTCCTCTTCTTTGCTGCTGCACTTCCCTGTAAATGAGTGGAACTGTGGGAGAAGCAGAAATGACTCACATGTTAGTGTATTCCCACATGAAGCTCATCACTGGGAATGACCATGTGTTTATCTGCAGAGTTACATTACACCTGTAGTATTGAGAGTTTAAAAAGAAAGCAGCTGTTAGTTTCATAATGATGTTACGCCCCTCATCCAAGAGGTTTCTTCAGTTTGTAAACAGCTGGTGAAGATTCAGGTATTTAGGTAATAGGGACTGTTCCTTTGGAGGTGGTCCTGGGGGTCGAGGATTAATCATGTTGGTCAACACATGAGCCAAGGTGTGAAAAAAAGGATCATTCACTTGGACTCTACCATCATGTGAGCTACTGAGGTCACATGAGGCAGCGTGTGAGTGAGTGGGGATTGAAACACCTCAAAGCAGCTAATAACTGATGAGCCACCACCTCTGTTCAACAGTGGGTGCTCACAGTGGATGTAGATGGCCTCCTTATTCCCATCCAATCGTCTGCCTCCTCAAATGTTTTGGCTATACAGCTCCATATTTTTTTGTTCTTGGAATTTATAAAAGTCACTTTACATCATTAACAGTTCAAAATAATCCTTATTTGTCTTATGCTGCCTCAGTACAGCCCATCAGACATTCACTGTCTAAAATAAGCTCCCTTCCCCCTCCTTTTAAGCCATCTTTACTCTGACCTTTCACAAAGTTTGAACAACATGTGGATGGAGCTTCACAACTAGATCTGTGTCAGAGGTGACCAGATTTAGGACATAGGCTCTCCTTGACATCAAAAAGAGACAAAAACAGGTGTTTAGGGCAGTCACAATTAATGTGTTTAACTTGAGCATCCTCGACTGTCACCATTTGTGTGTGTATGAAGAAAACTGTGTACTCAGAAAATGCATGTAGTTAGAAGAGTTAAGGCTGATGTGACAACTCAAATGATCAACAGTGGATCCTTTGCCCTCATAACCAGTATGACAAGTAAACTCTGGCTTGTGTTTCTGGAGATGTTGCCAACCAAAACTCAATGAAAATAAATTGATGCATTCATCATGGATTCTCATATATTTTCTATTTTTGCTCATTGTTCATTCATGTTTGTAGGGCTGTATTTCCTCAATACATTAAGAAAACAATGTTCTGCTTTTTCACACATATAGAGGAAGACCCTGCCCAACATCACACCCAGTTTGGAATGAATCAAAGCTTGTATTATAAACATGCATGAGCACAAGCGTAGCATCTGCCATTCAGCATGGTTGGGTTTTACAATAGCTGTCACAGGAACACTTTTTCCTGTAATTTACGATAATTTTTACTCAACAATTGTTCTCATACATGGGAGATCTTTTATCAAATATGAAAAATACTGTTTTGGGGGGCCTTTCTTCAGGACTAATTACAGATGATTTGGTCAAAATGTGTTAAAATCAGCAAATACAAACAGGATTTGTGATATTTATCAGCCAGAGATGACACACTGTGTCGTATAACCGTTCTGTGTACATGAGTGTGAACATATATAAAGGTACTTTAATGACTGTGAGAACTGTCACTGTTGCTGCGGTTCATTCAATAAAACGACCTTTACAACTGAACAAGGCCTTTGATTGATGTGACCTATCTAATCCCTGTTTCCATCTTAAATGTTAATGAGCTCTGTGCTCTGGGTGGTCTTCTTAACAAAGAAATGTCAATTTTAGTTTTTAGTTTTTAAAAGATATATATATTTATATTAAGAATTTCTTTTCTGGTTTTAGTCAGAATATGTTAGTCTTTATGCAGCTAACATGGTGACGGAGCAGAGAACACCTCCGAGATCTATTTAGAAACTCTATTTCGGCCTCTATGTGGCATCAGGCCAGCTACACAACATGCCGGCAGAGAGCAAAGGAGGGGCTGCAGTTTGCTGCTGGCTTGTACTGCTGAACGACGGCTGCACCTGGTTCAAATGAGGACTTTGTACACTGCTGCTGGACAGGGAGGGATGCTGCTCTGGAGAAAAATGCAGGAACTGGCTGAGAAGCCTGCCTGTCTCTCCATCTGTCTGGCAGAGGGAGTGCAGTGTTTGCATATGTGCTTTTGCTTCTGTACTTGTGAGGGAGAACAGATGAGACAAATCCTCCAAAGCGAGGCTCCTTCTTTGTCAGTGAGCTACGGTCTAAGCCCGACTCTTTGCCTCTTATTGTTACTGACATGTTATAAAATGTTTAGATGTCCTCTACACGATTTATATTTCAAAGTTATTTTTGGCTGTTAACAACTCTGACAGTAATTTCCCTCCACATCTTCCACAATCCATTTTCATCCTGTAAATGCACTCAGCTGCCAGAGAGCCATAAAGAGAGCCCTGTCAGCTCCTGTGGTACAAATCAGCATGTTATCTTCCCCCTTTGACTAATATATGGAAATAAGCTGGTGAAGTTTTCCTGAACCGTTAAAAAGAACTTTCAAAATCAGTAATACTCCAGCAGCTAGCTCAAAAAGGTGAATTTTTTAAAAGAAACCAGTGAGTCCACAGATCTCAGGCTCAAAGAAAGAGTGTTCCAGCCAGATGTATGGATGTAAAAGTTCACTGATGTATGTTGGTGTGTTAAAACCAGTTAAAACCAGAATCTTAAAGCAGATTCTGTGTCATGACCTTTAAAGGTAAGGCTTTTGGGGGAATTGTGAATGATTTATTAGGAAGAAAACAAGGAGTATGGAGTATAACAGGGAGTCTGTGCTTGCTGCAGGTAGCTAACTCTGTCAGAGAACAAGGGGAGGTTAATCCAGGCAGCAATGATGAGCAGGTGAGTCATTATTGTAAATGCTGCAAGTTCTTGCTCAATGTCCAGGGAGAAAGCAGCAGAGGAAGTGACTGGTCACTTTGAGACTCTTCAGCAACAGAGAATTGTTTCCAGGAGAAAGGACAGAGTGTCATAAAAAGAACCTGCTTACTGGTTAACAAAGGATGGCAATCTCATGGTGGTGCATCAGTGGAAGAACGGGAACCAGAAGACTCTAACAGCAAACCCATCCCACCTTTACCTGAAGAGCAGCATGAGTGAAGAACACAAGAAAAACCCCTCACCACCCCAGGACCATGAAGTTAATGGGGAGCCAGTACAAGTGAATTAGCAACGGCGTGATGTGAATACTTAGTCAGAAGCCTCACAACCAGTATGCTTTCTAAGGAGACTTTATCAAGACAAGTGAACGAGTGAATTATAGTAATCTAAATATGGTGAAATAAAGGCATGAATAACAATTTCCAGCTCAGGGCATGATGCAGTGGGACTTAGGTTGGAAACAAATTGTCAGCCTTCCAACATTTAATAGTTTAAGCACCTATGCAAGAGCTTAGAAACACCTTAGAACATAAAAGTGAGATGTTCTCAAAATGTGCTGAAGAGGAAGCAGATAAGCAGAAACAATATAGGTTCCAAAACACGACCTTGAGGCACACCGTTAGCAAGAGAAGTGAAAGAGGACCTGAAATTCGAAGCTGCTACAGAAAAGCTTCATTCAGGCAGATATAAAGGGAGTCACTCGCAAAGCAAACCCTGGTTAGTTACACAAAGTACCTGATAGAAGTACAGTTTATAGTAGTAAAGTACAGCATAGTATAGTATTAATATTACTTTTTCTTTCATGGTAAATTTGGGACTACTCCCTTTCTTAGTTCACTTATTGTTTTATTTTTAGGTTAGATCTGTGCTTTTACTTCTTTCTTTTATTTTTTTACTGTCCTTGCTGGAGTCTAGTGTCAGAACTCCGAAGTGGGAAGACCTACTTGAGGAGGCGTTCCAGCTGCTGGGAACTCGGGGCCTCCAACTTTCCACCTCACATGAAATGCTGCATTGGTTCACCTGTTCCTTATTATTCTTTAACTTTCTTTTGTCTGTATTCAGTCTTTTTTGTTTTGTTGTGTTAGGTTTTTCTGCAATTCCCTGTTTGTTTCACACTTTAGTTATTTAGCGTTCGGTCATTTGTTCTGTTTTGATCTCAATTAGCCAGTGACTCACCTGTCTGTGTGCATATACTCCCTGGTTCCCTTTCTTTTCTTTTCTTTTCATTGCACTTGAGTGTTAAATGTTCTACAGTTACTATTACTCATGCCGCCGTTGTTTGTCGTCTTTGTTCTGTTGATCTCCTTTGTATATTTGGACTTTGCCTTCCTAGTGCATAACCTTACCCTGGATTAAAGATTTGGATTCTGACTACCGTGTGCTGCACTTGTATTTCTCTATGTCGTTACACATCAAGGAGGTAACCAGCCAAAATTGTTTTTTTATCTGATGAAATCTGAACTTCAGGTTGAATCAACTGGCTGAGGCCTTTCTGTGTAGTTTACATGTTGTTCACATGTCTGTGTGGGTTTTCTCTGGATACTGAGGCTTCCACCCACAGTCCAAAGACATGCATGTTAGTTTAGTGGGTGATTCTGAATTGGTTGTGGTTGTGAACATGAGCATGAAGATTTGCCTGTCTCTCTGTGTTAACCCTGTAACACACTGGTGATCTGTTCATGTTCTAACCTGTCTTTTGGCCTTTGACAGCTGGGATAGGAACCAGAAAATGGATGGATGGACAGATTATTCCAGCCCAGTTATAATTTTAACATTCGTCAACCCTAAATAACCCTGCAGCTGTTTTAAGAAGCCACGAAGAGATTTCTCTACTCTTGTAACCACATCCACTGATGCCTTTTCCAGATGCTTGTCCACGGCCACTGAGCCCAGTTTGAGCTCCCTTAACATCTGCAAAACTGAGCTACCCTCTGTGGGTTTTGTCACCTCCTCTCCTTCACTCCTTCCTTTCTCTCTTGCTCTCGCTCTTTTTTTTTTAACGTAACCTCCATGTCCTTCATTTCTAGCTTGCTCCCGCTGCTTTGAGTCAATGAAGGGAGTGCAACAGAAACTTAAGAAGTCTCGGTGGATTGCAGATGGTCAGCGCAGTGATACAAAACAAAGATGTTCCACTTTCACTCTGCTGTTTGCTGTTTAATTGGTTGTTCAGCAGTGTGAAGCTAATGCTTCTGTTTGCTCCGATTTGACTCCCACATCAAGTCATCGGGATACAGAAAAGATAGAAGACAAAGCCAGAGAATAAATTATAAATCACGCAAAGTGGATACAAGGGAGGGAAAAAAGGAAAGAAACAAGCTGTAAACTAAAGAGCTTATGATGAAAGTTTGCATGCATCAGAAACCCCAATGGAAAAGCTGACAACCTTATAGGAGTTTAAAAAAAAGAGTAAGTTAAATAGTTTTACAGCATTTTGCAAAGAGAAATCTAATTTGCCAAATTTGTCTCATTTTTAATCCTCTGTCTAGGCCATCATTAATGACCTATTAGAATATGTTTGTTTGTTTTTGTATTTGATTGTATTGTTCTGGAAAATGTTGGCAATCTGGGGAATGAAAGATAATTCCAAATGACTTAAAGTTTAACTTCAAATTTAAATTTTATTCACATTTGTCTCAAAACATACTTTTTATTAGCGTTCAAAATATAAATCAAAGGTTATAGGCTTGAGTTGAATCACTGATCTAATCACTGATGACCTTACACATTTAGGAAACTACTAAAGAAATAGTTCCAGCCTCGATGAGTTTTCTAATCTAATTGAGAGTTAAATTAGAAAAACGATGGAGGCTGCTTAGCATAAAACCTTGAAATGCAAAAAATCTGGAAACTCAGAGACACAGAGTGAAGGATGGAGGTAGTCCGTGTTGAATTACCTAAACATTAGTGTTTAGCCAGTATGGTCCTGCTTTATGGAGCCAGAAGTGACTGTATTTGGGTTGAGGGGATGAGGTGCAAATTTACCAGCACATTTGCTTAGCAAGCTGTGTCCATAAACTGTACAGGTGCAATCCAGAGACTCACATATCTGATGATTAGTGTGATAAAGTGTCATATACAAATCCATTACTAAAATTTTCCTCACAAAACTCAAAGAACAAACTACTTGTACAGTCTGCACCTAGCAGCATAGCATGGTATTTCTCAGTAAATGTAGTCAAATGGCACAAGCAAAGTCAAGACTCCAATTAGATGAGGTGATGCCTGGCCGAAAGGTGATGGCTATGGCTCACTGTATCGGCATAACTGCCTTGTAAAAGTCTAAATGAATGAGTTTTAAAATAATTTACCCCATTAGAGTTGATATAAATGAGGAAACTGTCCATAACACCTTAACATTTGGTTCTGTAGGGACTGATATTAGCAGCTTTTGACACTTCTCTCGGTTCTCTTCTCTTCATTTTATTTATTTATTTATTTATGTTTGTCGACCTGTGTAAAACCCCCTAATAAACACATTTTTTATTGTGGGAGGTGTACAAAAACTGTGGTTTTACCAGATGTTTATGCCTGAAGTATCCGTGTCTGGGCACACTACCTATTTCCATGTTTCCAGTATTTATTGCTGAGCTACACAACTTGTCTCCTGGCTATAACTTCTAATTTAATGCACGCTGGCTACAAATTTCTTAACCAGCCATCAGCATAAAAGCAAACAGGAAAGGTTAGGTTGAAAACGAATCTCTACAATCTCAAATGAATTGTTCTGCATGCACAGACTGACAGTACAGGTTTAGATGTAAAAAGAGGGGGAAACCCAGTGAACTCAATAAACTGCATCGCTTTAGTTTTAACCAACCAAAAACCATCAGATTAAAACTCTTATTAGATTATGACACAAAGGATAAAAGATTTGAAGCGCCTTTAGAAACTCAGTCGTTTAAGTACCAAACACAAGGATGCAGAAAAAAAATAAAGATTGGTAAAAGATGTGTTTTAAGGTACAAGATACTGTATAAACAGCCACCTGTCTAATAATGGCTGCCAAAACAATTCTGACCCACTGGAGCACTGACGTGGGACCTCTCAGGTGTCCTGTGGTGTCTGGCACCAGGATATCAACAGCAGGACTTTTGGATCCTGTGGTTTGTCGGGTGGGGCTTGATCTTACTTGCTCCAACGCATCTCAGGGAAGCTGTATCAGATTGGTATGTGGGGAGTCTAGAAGCTGGGCAAATGCATCTGACTCTTTGCTGTGTTTCTTGAGCCGTTCCTCATACTTTCTGCTGTGTAGCAGGGCCCATTGTTTTGCTGGAGAAGGCCATTGCCATCAGGGAGCAACATTACCTTGACGGCTTGAGTCTGTAACAGATGCATGAATACCAGGACACCTCATTACAAATATTTAGCTGTAATGAGGTGATGAAATGTCTTCATTCCTGCTGTCAGCAGTTTTAATGTTGTGGCTGACTGGTGTATGTGCATGCCACAATACTATTTATACACAATAAAGCTCCTGTTTGTTCCTCTGTGTCTGTTTTGATGTTTCTCTTGTGTTTTGCTTACTTCCTGTTTTATTTTGGAGGTTATTGCCCTCTTGTGCCTCGATGTGGTTTTTGTGTCCTGCATTTTTTTTCATTTCCTGCCTTTTAGACCTGCCCTCTCCACTTAGTGTTCCCACTTGTCACAAGCATGTGGTCTTTCTTCCCTTTGTCTTTGTCAGATGATGATTTTTACTCCTATGTGTTCCTGAGCTTCATGCCTTTTGTGTCCTGTACCATTCAGTCTTCCTGGTTTGTGATTTGTTGATGTTTTTAGTGTTCCTCTTGGTTATTTGGCTTTTTAAAAAAATCAAGCTCTCGTTTTTGTTTTACAAAAAAAAACCCAAAACAATTCCTTTGTCAGCATTTGTGGACCTCACTGAACAGTTAGTACCAGTGAGGTGTGTTTATGAATGGGATTTTAAAGGGAAAGTGCTGGGATTCATAGGTTTTACAATATGAATTTATTGCATGAATATTATTAAAATTATGTTGTAAAGAAAAATAGCAACAACCAAGGGAATCCATGTCAGCTGTGTGTGGGTGGAGCGGATTCCTCATGACTAATAGATGTTCAGTCAATAGCACAGATTAACAGATGCTGCGAAGCCCCTGTAGCACATCGTCATACTCTGAGCTCCACTATCCATGCATAATGCATAAAATATGAGTGGATAAAAAGGTACAGTATGCACTACACTTGCAATGTGCAATTATAAAGGCACTTTCTACACCTATTTATTTTGTGCATCTGATTTTCTCTGCTTCTTACAGTGATAGTATGTGAAATAGAAGGTGTATAGAGAGTTTTCTTTGCATTTTTTGGTCTTCCAGTTTCTATTTTTTATTTCCTTTCTTTGTCTTGTCCATTCATTGTATCTTTTATTTACTAGTTATTCTAAAACGTCATATAAAAAACAGAAACGTTTATCTAAGTACGGCAACAATGCATCTTAAAAGCTGGAGATCAGTTTGCATTTAGCACTTCTGGTTACCTTATCTTAAATTCATCAGGTTTTTCTGAATGGTTTTTGATTAGATGCGTGAAAATGTGTCTGCTTAACAGAAGCTTTTGTTCCATAAAATACATCAAGCGAACAAACTATTTGACTGTGTCATAAAGAGAGCTTCATCTTGAAATTTATTTTCCGAGGCTTCTTTTATTTTTGATTGGATATTTATAACCCTGTATTAATAGTAAGTTTTATCGACAATACAGAGTCAAAATACAATTTGAATGGATTAGATGCCTGGCTTGGAAATATAGGAAGACATAAATATATCACATACATCAAATACTGTGAAAGGAAGGAAAAGGGAAGGAAGGAAGGAAAAGGGGAGGCTGGAAGGAAGCAAGGAACAAAGAGAAGAAAAGAATTGAAAAGAAAAGTCCAGATCCACTAGAAATAACCCAGTCATACTTGCTCACCGTGTTCCAAACTGGAAGCATTCTTTCTTCATAGCAATTCATTAAAACCATAAACACAGCTTAACGACAGATGATTAAGCTTCTGGGTTCGACCAACAAAGGACGGCTTGTGTGATGAACAAGAGTCTAATGTGTCACAGTTAACAGGGCAGGATATTTGTCACTGAGGGATACCAGAGGACAAAGCATGAAACCAAGAGTCACAGCACTGTACCAAAGACAGTATGTAAAGGGCGGATGCAGCATCTAAACTTTTCTGATGACCTTATGTTCTCAGTTGCTTATTTCAAGTCTTGTGGAATGAGACATGATGGTTCTATTTGGAATTAAATAGATGATAAAGCAGAATATACTTTAGGGCAGGTCGACCTGTGTCTGGTTTTAAAACAGTAGGATGATGTTGATGGTGAAAACCCCTCAGGGACTCACTAACAAATAGCTGATGATGTCCTGTGACTGTGTGCATTACTTTATTTCTTCATGCAATATAAAAGAAAAAAACTTTTTCTTGGTTCTTCAAACTACAAAACAATTACTTAACTTCATCAAAGCCAGTGTGTCTGCTAAAGTCTGTTGTTAAGCTGCATTATTATGTAGAAGCCAACATACCTTATTGTATATTTGTGTTGGTGCAATATGTTGGTAAAAAATTGCACTGATTTGTTTTGCCGTAGAAGCAGCAGCAGTGCTGGATCAGAGTGAAGAGACGACTGATGGAGTCACCAGATACAGCTGATCACTGTTTAAACATTAGTGTGTTCAGAAGAGGGCATCACATTATATAATAAATAATATGCATTACATAAAGGCATCAAAATGAATCATTTGAGGAACAACACTTACTGGTTTGTTCATTATTCATGATCCTGCCATGAGCTAGAGAGCTAACCATAGCTGCCTCGCAAACTGTCATTTGCAGCAGTAAGCTGCCTAGTTTGGCTGTTAATGAGGCAAAAATTATGCACAGTATGTTCTGAAAATGGAGCCTCCTGTAACTAAAAATAGTTTTTTACTAAGAGGCTGATCTCAGTTACTCTCATCCCCAACAGGTTGACATTGGTCAATTGGTAAAGTCTCAATTTTTACTTTAAGAAATATCCAGGTGCTTAAGGATGTTTGTACAATGATAAAAGTGCAGGGGAAAGTTTGGGTAGTTATCCTATCGTTAACCTAATTTTAAATGTTTTCAAGCCTTGGTTAAGATATATATATATATATATATATATATATATATATATATATATAAAACATGTTTCAGTGGAGTTAACAGGAGCCTATCTAATAATTCTCTGTGTCCTGCACAGCTATTTTTGAGGTTCTTATAAAACTGTAGTAATAACAGAATTAAAAAAACGATGATAAAATTTGTAATATCTGTGCACACAGGTACAAGGCACCTTCCAGGAATGGTGATATGATTTTCCAGAAAATTGATTGGTCCTTAAGAGGTGGTTTCCTACTCGTTGATCTCTTATCTTGTACATAATCTGCACCGAAGCAGAATTTATGCAGTGATAGTACACCTTACTCCTTCCACATAGTGTTAGCAGCAGGAAGGCGCTGGTGATCAAATGCACTTGCTTAATGAATCATCAGCTAGTGCGAGCACCACTATAAAAGCCAAAGTTTGGGTAGTATGCAGGTCTGTAGCATTTAGCCATGTGTTAATACAATGTCATAATCTACCTTGAAGCAGACTGGGTATAAACCCAGACTCTGCAGGCCTCATTAAAGAAAAAAATTAAGATGTTGCAATGAGCCATTTAAAGTCCAGCTCTTAACCTGATTGAAATGCCACAAACTTCAGTGAACTGAAGGAATGAAATAAAGAAGATTGGGCTAAATTCATTCAAAATGATGTGCAAGACTGATAAAATTATAGAGACAATGAAATGATTGCTTCAAGTTATTGCTGCAGAAGGTGGCTCTACAATCATGTGGTGTGATTAATTTTAAACACTCTACTGTAATATACCCTGATAAGACTGAAAACCCAGGATTAAATCTGAAGTTCCCCAGTTCAGGTGTCTCTTCCCTCATTGGTTTGTTCCCCAACCGGATCTTTGTATTTATTTAGCTCTTGGTGTTTTTGGATGTTTTCTAGTCCGATGGCTTTCCTGCCATATACCAAAGAAACGCTGAATGTTCCAAAATAAATTTCTCCATTACCTTGGATGCACGGTCTCTGCATGTTGTAGTTATTATATGCCTTTGTGATGATTATTTTACTATCAACCGTCACAGAGGCATCATCAACTAGACACACAGGTTTCTTGTCTCATTGAGGCGAGGTGCTACATAAAGCACCCCATGGCTGTTATGTAAACGGAAGTTTGAAGGATGGCATTTTCATGACGTGGAGTCTTTGTACACACTGGAATACAAAGACATGGATTAATACAGTGGCACAGATTTCCATGCTTTCATTTCATTGCGGTCATTTGTTCACACCTTTAAAATCATACAATGCTCCTCCCGCCTCTCCATGTATCCTGCGCGGCCACATTTCTCACCGCAGCAGATGTTTCCTGTTGCGCTGTGTGAGAGAAATTCATGTTTCTCTTGGAATATGAGCAACAGATGGTGATAAAAGAACAGGAAAGAAAGAAAGGTGTGTTGGTAGATAACACACTGAATCGTGCCACTGTGCAGACAGAGGCGCATTTTTGAGGCGCTTGCCTGATCATGAGTCTTTGTTACTTGGATAGAAAAGGATAACACTTTCTTAAGTGAGATGAGTTTTAGGGAGGTTGTCCTGTTAATTGTTAGCATCTTGTATCACAGTGCACCTATGATAAATTAAAAACAAACAAACAAACAAAAACAACCCAAATTTGAGCTTTTATTGATGTTCTTTATACCTTACCAGCTTCTTAATACGTAACATAATTGAATTAAATCAATTGCAAGCATGAGGGAGAATAACTGTGACTATCTATTAACATAGTCAAACACTGCAGCTATTTGTGCAAATCTTTAACCCTCAATAACAGCCCCTGCTTTAGTTCATCTTCAGGGCTAGTTTAGATTTCAGAGGTGTTTTCAAGAAGGAAAGCTGTTATTACACTTAATTGCGAACCTTCTTTCTCCTCGTGTCTGCTTCTGTTTGAGCACTTATCACATCAAAGTTTTCCTTTCTTATCCTTTACCAATGTGTCTGCTGATTAATATCTATTTTTGCTTAACTTAAGCTCTCTTTGCTCTAAAGTACTCTCACTTCCTTTACAAATCAGTGGGATAAAGATTATGTCAAAGTTGCTGGATGTTACTGAAAGGTCTGATAAAGTCACATTTCTCACATTGTTTTAGAGATTAAGAGCTAGTGAGTCATGACAGTGTGCAGGTGTTTGATTTCAAACTGCAGGTCAAATGCATACTCGACTGTCTGAAAAAGTTTTAAAAAAGATTTCTCTATTCCTCGACCTGCTTTGTCTTTTTGGGGTTTTCTGGAAAAAGCTTTCAGTGTCTCTGTTCCATCTTTATCAATCTGTTTTTATTATCTGGTACATCCATTATTCATTAACCCCACCTCAAATCTGTTTATGTCTTTCTGTAATGACCTCACTTAACCCAACAGTAGTTTTAATGAAAGTATAGATATGGTGATTAAAAATACCTCCATCCACTGTGATGGTAATAAATTCAATACCCTTCAGGTGACACTGCACACATGCACATACGCACACACACACACACACACACACACACACACACACACACACACACACACACACACACACACACACACACACACACACACACACACAATACATTGAAAGGAGTGGTATGAGATTGAGAGGCGCTCTTGGTCATGAACAATAAAATACAAGAGGTCAGGTCTCACTTGACTCCCTCAGCTGTCTGACATAAATAAAGTTTCAGTGACAAGTCTCTTCTACCTCTTTTCCACAGATGTGGTGCTTATGCAGAGCCAGTTCTGCCGGGGTACCTTTGAGAATCAACTCACATTGTTATGAGTCATTACGAACTGCGAGTTGGGGCGATTTCACTGGGAATAAAATCATTGCTGCATCTGTGAATCATCTATGTACTTTTTGCAATAGCCTCTCCTGGATGATGTCTCCAACTGTGGGACAAGATACTCTTTAGTTCTGTAGTGTCTGTTTTTGGAGGGATTGGAGGGAAAGACATGGATCACAGATGGAAAGCTTGTGAGTTTGTGAAGTTCAGTTTTGAAGCATCAGCTTTAACCATTGCCCTCTTGTTTCTTTTTAGACCAAACACCACGAACGAGGAGTGGTCACTCACAAAGCAGACACACCCTAAACCATACCCTGCTTCATCATCGAGATTATTCCTAATAGCATGATGCTACATTATATATCATAATATATTATAATATTTTAAAAATTCATGCTAACTATTAGAGAGTGTCAAGTTAATCGTTTATATACTGTCTATGTCCTCATGAAATTCTTGCAGCCATACCAGCAGATCTCTAAGGCTGTACAGTGCCTGATGTTAATGCTAAAAACGCTAACCATTTTGAATTCTTTAACATACTTTTCTGAGCATTTTTGCCTTTATTTGATATGATAGTAAATATCTTTTTAGACAGGAAAGACACACATCAAAGGGTCCTGGATCAGAACTGAACACAGGTGACACACAGTCACCTGATCAACTAGGTGAACTTCCTGGTCGAGTAGGGACTGCAACCTCTTAGGATAACAAATGCTTGCAGAAAATGTTATTGCAATTAATTCAGTAGCTGTTGAGATATGTCAGTGTGGGCCACATAAGTAGATCAGCATACAGCTGGACTCCAACTGCAGCATAAAGACATGTCGACATGTTGTTAAGTTCATTGAAATAAACAGTTTTTCGTTCTGCAAATTTCCAATCAAACAAACCACCCTGGCTCACCTCGCTGCTTCCTGTTTGGGAGCTTCCTCATTGCTTTCTTTCATCTAGACTTCCTTGTAATGTATTGTACATCATTTTTGTGTGCTGAGCTGTTCCTCGAGGCATCCTCTCTCAAATGTTTGCTCGCTTTGTTAGCTCTGTTTTGTCTTAAGTCTTTGTTATGTTAACTTTTCTTGAACTGAGAGATAATTTGCACTTAAATGTTTCTGTAAGTAAGATAAGCATTAGGTTATTATACTTGATTTAAATAAATAACAGATAACAGAGGGTTGTCACAGCGGGAGACAAAATAATTGATAAGAATTAGAGGTGAGCGAGGGCAGTGAACCTGTATCGTGTGATTCTCATCTGCGAATGTGAGAAATGCAAAGCAGAGCCGGGACAAAACAAATGATCTCATTTGCTGTTTATTAGAAGAACTGACTCTTCCAGTTACTGGTGTAGACCTGTGAATAGAATAGAATAGAATAGAATAGAATAGAATAGAATAGAATAGAATAGAATAGCCCATTATTGTTATTGTGCGTGTACAACGAAATTATGGTAACACGTGAACTTGAAGCAGCAGAAGCCATGTAGGTCACCTTTTTTAAATCAGTGAAACTTCTGTCTGTTACCGTGTGTGTGTGTGTGTGTGTGTGTGTGTGTGTGTGGTGACTGACGCTGTGATAACATCACAGATACAGGAAGTAGCAAGGCTATCTGGTAAAGTTGGTTTCCTGTTGTGGTTTCTCACTTCTGCTGCTGATGTCAAATGAGTTCCCAAAGAATTCACATCTTGTCACACCACATAAAGAAGAAGAAAAAGGGCTCAATAGCAAGTCAAATACCTGCATACACACCCACTTTAGCATATGCATATCAGAGAGGTGTACTTAAGATGCCTACCTATTGCTCTTGGAGTAGCTTTCCATGAGTTACACCTCAAAATAATCCGTATTTATTTTATACTGGGCACAGTTCAAAACAAGCTGTTTTGCCTCCTCTCTCTTCAAGACAACCTTTTGCTACCTGTCACAAACAGAATTTCAAGAATAAAGTTGAAATACTATTTCGAGAAAAAAGAAAGTATGGAGATTACAGTTGTCATTTCAAGCCAAACAACTGCCACGGCTCCTTTACCCTCTACAAAATACTCTATGTAGATGAGTTACTGAAATCGTACTTGAGAATCAGTTTTAGGGAAATTATTTCTGTTTTAGTAAATAAACACAGTTTCATGGTAAGTGTAAGGACACTGAAAAGGAAAAAACACACAAACTTGGAAGAGTTGACTGGATCAGTACAAAATGAAATGGCTGGCAATGAACAGATCCAAGGATTCATCACATAACATCAAACCTCAGACTGATTTTCAGACTACAGTACAGGAATATAAGAAGAAGTCTAAAGTAAGTGTGGCTTTTTGTAACAGTTAGGCCAAAAAAGTGGGTTGGAAAATAGTCATTTTAATGTTTAATTGTTTAATTTGATTACTTTTATATAAACTATAATGTAAAAGTGCAGTATTCAGTATTTAGTTTATTTGTTGATGTTTACATTTTTATGTAGCTAAAGTTAGATCAGCTGTTCTGATAAAATCCTTACTCATTACTTACATATGATCTCAACGCTTCACTCATCCATTATACAGTAACACCCAGAAATTCTGGCACGGTGACTAATGTGTTTATAAGAAGTTCTGCACCCTGTCTGGGAGAAGAGGTGGGCGGCCCACATGACTAACTGCCCTGCTGTATCACAGCTATTTTTATAGATGAGATCATTACATTTCACATGTATCTGCTGACCTTTCAGAGTCACTCACAGCCATGTGTTAATAGATGGAGCGCAGCGCCACATCATTACCCCCAACAAACAGAATAGAAACACACACACACAGGAAATGAGTGTGATTATGAAGAGTGGGTCCACAGGAAGGAAAAAGCTACTGCAGTGAAACAGGTTATCACGAAAGTAGAACTGCACACAATGGCTCATCCATCCCATACATAGATAAGATGCTCTCTCTGATTGTGTGCGTAAAACTGGAATTTTATCCTCTTAACATAAACCAGGTCACTGGTGGGTAACATGCTAAGAAGATGATACCTCTAAAATCAAGTTTCTTGCATGCACTTTACTCTTTTGCTTCCATTTGAGCATGCAAATTAGGTGAAAATTTTATATTCAAGGGTAGATGTAAAGCTAAATAGATTAGCAGAGACCTTTTGGATGTTAAGGTAATAATTTAAAATATTAATGGTTAATAATTAGAAGATATTTTCAATTAGTTTTATTAATAAAGAAAAATTCTGGTGCACTTTCACAGTGCTTCCAACAAGTAACAAAAAAGAATCTTACATTTACAACCAAATGCCAAATGGACTGTTTTGTACTTTAACCGAGCATTTTTAATACTACAGTCTATATTCACACAGCAATTTTCAGTTTTTTCATATGGACTGGAGGAGCTGACCTCGAGATGAGCTAGCTCTGCCTCCTGAATTAAATTTAAAAAAAATTCTGTGTGCTACTTGAAATGTATTGTGTTTAATGTATTGTGTAATGTATTGGATTATTACAATTATTTAAAAAGATTAATTATAATTTTTCTACTCTATTCAAATCTTTTTGCATCTCTAAGTTTTTAGGTTTATTCCTCTTCTGCACAAGTGTTTGTTTACTTTTTTCAAAGTGCAAACAAACAAGATAAGTAGTGAGATTTCACTGTCTGATTTGTAGATATTGTATATTTACAGTGTAAATAAATCGCTCAGGGGGTTTAAGGGCGTGTGTGTGTGTGTGTTGGGGTCTTCATGAAAAGATAATGAGTTAATCCTGCTGACCACCATAAGCGGACTACTTCTTTTGAGACTGCACATTTAAGAAAAGCAGCGTCATCGATCAATTGTGTCGGTTCTGAAACAGTTAATAGTTTGCGCGTTCACAAACGCAAACACACACATATACATAGACCGGGGGCGCGCAGAAGCTCACCGGGAACGCGAAGCAGGAGCAGATCAGACAGCAGGTCGGTCGGTCGGTGAGCGGAGAGACGCACGAAGTCCTGGCGATAAAACAGCAGACCTGAACCTTTGGTTTGTGAGGCGGCTTTTTCTTCTCCTGTGGACTACCGTTACGGGAAGTTTTATTCAACAGTGCGGACCTACGGAAAGGCTGTCCACCATGTCGGGGAGCAGGGAGGAGGAGAGGAGGAAACTGGCCGACATCATCAACCACTGGAACGCCAACCGGCTCGACCTGTTCGAGATCAGCCGGCCCACAGAGGTAGGAGCTCAGCCAGGAGTGGCAGGAGAGGCCGCGGACACGCGGGCCCTCTCCTGGGGGAGGGGGGCCCTGTAAACCTACCCCCGGCTGACCCTTGGGTTGAAAATGTTGAAAGCCAAGCAGTATTGGGCAGCGTGGTTTTCTTGGGTTACTCGGTGGCAAGTCCCCGTACGTGCTGCGAGAGAATGAATGCCAAACTCCATTGAAAAATGTCAGGATTTGCCAGATAGTAGGGTAAACACATTGTTCAAGATGGTGCCTATAAATTTTATTAAATCTTTGAGCCCTCACGGCAACCCAGGCAAACTATTTAACAGTCCATGGTTGAGCATCGTGTATAGGTAAATCTGCCTCTATCGCTTTCTTTTAAAAGAGACTGTTCACACTTGCGTAGCTATTACCGCCCACAGCTGTGTATTTGGGAAGTGGCAGGAATAATTTTGAAAGTTGGCAAATCACACAAGCTCTTAACATTATGTGTGCGATAAATATGCCGAATTTGGCGCGAATGTGAGTAGAATATTATCTACCTTGAGGTTTATTCTTGCTTCTGTGGATGCGTGCGATAAGTAGGTAAAGATGTAATTTCCAGATTTCTGAATGGGATTTGGTGTG
>NC_140475.1:21180808-21404003 GCF_051167445.1 Perissodus microlepis
TTTGCAAAATAAACTGTAACATGGATATGACTGTGATGTTCATAGTTAGTGTGAGAATTAGCTCACCTCTGGTTTCAAAGGTTCAACAGAAAGTTGCAAACAAAACATGGCTGCCTCAGTTAGAGAATGAGTTATGTAACATCAGGTTATTTATTTATAATGTGTTGTTTGTTCTTACCTTTAAACTGAAGCATGAATATCAGGAACAGAAGTATTTGAATCCATCTGAACTCAGCCATCGTGCTTCTCCGTCTCTCTCAGTCTCTACTCTTGCTCTCACGTTCACAAGTGAGGCAGTAACAAAGATGAGTACAGCACTGACTTCCTACTCACTTCCTCATAGTGACATCAACAACACACTTGCTGAATGAATTTGGTTCTCAGTATGGAAGATCTCTAACTTGCCTTTAAACATCAAAAATATGAAAAAGCTTTTCCACATTCTACGTTTATTCGATGCAATTTGCAAGTTTGTTATTTCAGTACGTCACAGGGAGGACTCCAGTAGAGGAGAATAGAGGAAGTTAAATGTGTGAAAACTATGAGCTGAAATAAATGTTTGCATGAATGCATCTCTTCTATAAATGTAGTTTATTCTGCAAAAGCAGAAAGTGTGTTTGATCATGTTTCTTGCAGCACAAATTAGTTTGTGATGGAATTCAAGTCTTTACGTCCGCAAAGAAGCTAAGTGATACTGCAGCCGTCACCACTTTGAGCAGCTAGATAAAAACACAGATAAGATGTATTAGTGGTCTGAGACCTTTTGGCACCTCATTGCACCAATGAAGTCATTTATTTCTGAGAACTGAAGGGGAAGTGTTTTGTTGAGAGTGTTGGTACAACAGCAGCAGAGCTCTGGAGGTTTGAGCCTGTAATGATGACCAGATAAACACCAGAACCACAAATGGTTAACACACTGATGAGTTTCTCACTGGACTGTCTTTAGACTTCCCACCATCTTAAACACAGCACGCCTGTTGTTGTTTCCAGATGTTTTACTGCAAGTGTTTTTTGAGAAACTATAGTAACTTAATTCCAAACTATGAGTAATGTTCACATGAAGCTCTGTTCCTGAATTACGCCTCGCCATGATTTGTTAAAACACAAGAGTTACATTAATTGCGGGTGCATTTATATGTTTTGGATAAATATCATCAAACAAATGTAGCCTCATCAGCATTAAAATAAAATAAATACACAAACAAATTAATAACTCTGTCAGTAATTTTTTTATTTATCAATATATTCAACTAGTGTCCTGTTTAATGTATTATTTTATTGCTCCTTGTGGTAGGACTCGACTTAAGCGGTCAAAGAAGTGCAGGAGACTGATGCTGTCCAGTGTAGCAAGTGATTTATTCACCATTTTGTGACCCAAACAATATTTGCAAAGAAACAAATAAGAAACTCAACTCCATAATTAACTCAGTTCAAATAAACATAACTGAACTTAAATCAACAGAAATTAAGGTCAAACTGCACACAGCTACACTGACCTCAACCTTTCTCCCGAAACACCCGAGTTCATCTGCTTAAATAGTCCACTTAATCACACAATTTCTCCTCTGGACTATTCCATTCAGTAGGTAGGTAAGATGAACATGATTATAGTCAAATCTCTACTACTCCTCTTTACTGGCAACATAAACTCTGGTGTAATCAATACATATCACAACAATAAATCTATTTCTTTATAAACCCTCTAAAATCAGCTCTATTAAATTATAAGAGTTCTTCCCCTTCTGCACTTGGTCTCTTCCTGTGACCTCAGATGAACCCAAAAGGTATAAAGCAGGAAGTAAAACCACATTTCCTCCTTTTGTTTCTGGAAGACAGGTAGGTAAGGTAAGTTCTAAACAATACAAATTAACAGTTGAAATAAATAACATGTTAACTTAACAAACTTGTAGGGATTGATTTAAACCAAGATATTATATTATATAATCTGTAAAAGTGCAAAACATAAACAAACCCGGGATAGTAGATGTTTGCCTATTGCAGATTACATGTGAAATATGGTTAAATCAAAACAAGAATGTTAACTAAGAAGATAGACAAATGGTCTTCTCACCCACTTTGTCACACTCCCCCCCTTAAGACCGTTACTCCTCTGAGTCACGGGACAGGAAATCAGCAATGACATTCTTATGTCCGGGTCTATACTGGACCTGGAAACGAAAAGGCTGGAGAGATAAATACCATCTTGTTATCCTGGCATTAGTGTCTTTCATATTATGAATCCATTGCAAAGCACGATGATCAGTCTCAAGAACAAACTCTTTCCCAATGAGATAATAACGTAAGGTGTCTAGAGCCCATTTAATCGCCAATGCCTCCTTTTCAATGGTCGAATACCTCATTTCCCTTGGAAAAAGTTTTCGACTGATGTACTGGACAGGCAACTGCTGCCCTTCCTCTCCTTGCAGTAAAACAGCTCCCAGACCCACCTCAGAGGCATCTGTTTGTACTGTGAAGGGAAGGTTAAAATCTGGACACTGCAAAACAGGTTTCTGACACAAACAGTCTTTCAAATCATTAAATGCATTCTCAGCATCTTTTGTCCACCTGATCTTTGTAGGACTAGATTTTCTTGTCATGTCAGTCAATAAAGCTGCTCTTGATGAAAAATTTGGAATTAGTCGACGGTACCAACCTACTAATCCCAAAAATGATCTCAACCTTTTCTTTGTGTTTGGCAAGAGTGCTGCAGCAACTGCATCCACTTTCCCAACCTGAGGGCGAATGCCTCCACCCCCTATTACATAACCCAGGTACTGCACCTCGGGCTTGGCGATGTGACATTTCTTGGCATTTATGACAAGTCCAGCATTGGTGATACGTCGAAACACATCAGCAAGATGTTTCAGATGATCTTCCCATGTACCACTGTAAACAACAATGTCATCAATGTAGGCCGCTGCATATTGTTCTGCACCCTTCAACACTCGATCCACCAACCTTTGGAATGTAGCTGGTGCTCCATGCAAACCAAAGGGCATCACTGTGAATCTAAACAGTCCACTTGGCACTCTGAATGTTGTTAAGTCCTTAGATGAGTCTGTCAAGGGAACCTGCCAATAACCTTTACAGAGGTCAAGGGTAGTCAGAAATTTAGCATTTCCCAAACGATCAATTAGTTCATCCACCCTCGGCATTGGATAAGGATCAAAAGCAGACACAGAATTTAACTTAGAAAAGTTTACACAAAATCTAAGCTTAGGATCATCTTTCTTTGGTACAAGCACAACAGGGCTACACCACTCACTGTGCGATGGCTCAATGATTCCTGCAGCCAGCATCTCCTCCAGCTCACTTTTCAGCTCAGGCAATAGCTTAGCTGGGATACGGCAAGTGGTATCTCTAATTGGCCGTTGGTCTGGAGAATGCAAAGTGATTTTGTGTTCAATGAGGTGTGTACGACCTGGCTTTAGACTGAAGAGTTCTTTGGTCATAAGTGATTGCACCTCCCGACGTCTTTCCAAAGGCAAATGGTTTAAGTCTGGAAACACAGTTGTGACAGCTGAAGAAGGGAAGTACTGCTCCTGAGGCTCTTCCTCATCCACAACTGTACATGCCCACATGGATGTTGAGTCCTGTGGCTGGTCAGTCCACTCTTTCAAAAGATTGACGTGGAACACTTGATGATTCTTTCGACGAGCTGGCAAATGAAGCTCATATGTGACTGGGCCTGTCTTCTTTGTGATTTCATATGGCCCCTGCCACTTTGCAAGAAGACTGCTCTCAGAAGTTGGCAACAGTAGAAGAACTTTCTGTCCCTCACGGAAGACTCTTCTTCTTGACACTTTATCATATCTTTGTTTTTGCCGCTGTTGCGCATGGGCCAGATTGTTATTAGCAAGTTCTTGGAAATATTCTAGCTTGTCTCTCATTTTGAGGACATGTGAGAGTTCACTGAACCTCTGCTCTGACATCGAACCCTCCCAAGCTTCTTTCAGAACATCCATTGGACCTCTGACAGGATGCCCATAAAGTAGCTGGAATGGTGAAAACCCAGTAGAACTTTGTGGAACCTCTCGGTAGGCAAATAACAAAAATGGGAGCCATTGGTCCCAATCTGACCCTGTTTCATTCACAAACTTCCTGAGCATTGATTTTAAGGTCTTGTTAAATCACTCCACAAGGCCATCGGTCTGTGGGTGATAGGGACTGGTCTTGACACCCTGGATCCCTAACAAACTGTATACTTCTTTAAGCATCTTAGAAGTGAAATTGGTCCCCTGATCTGTGATGATTTCTTTTGGGATACCTACTCTGGAAACAACTGAATCAGGCAGTTAACAATCTGACGAGCCTTTATTTTCTTCAGGGGGAAGGCTTCAGGATATTTTGTGGCATAGTCACAAACTACAAGTATGTACTTGTGACCTGCTTTACTCTGTTCTAGTGGGCCAACAATGTCCATGGCAATGCGTGAAAAGGATGTATCAATGATGGGCATACTGATAAGCGGAGCTCTATCTGCTTTCCTGCCTGGAGCTGTTAACTGGCACTGTGGGCAAGCTTTACAGTATTGTACCGTATCACTGAACTGTTGGGGCCAGTAAAATCTGGGAATCATTCTAGAAAATGTTTTAGATTGTCCCAAATGTCCTGCCCAGGGAATGGAATGACTCATTTTCAAAATGGTAGATCTCAAACTCTGGGGGATCACCAACTGGTCACCAATCTTGCTACGGCGATACAACAAATCTCCCTTAACCACAAACGCTTCCTGCCTTCCCTCAACTCTAGTTGACTCTGGAACACATTTAGAGAACAATGGTTTAAGTGTTAGATCCTCTTTCTGAAGCCTAGCAACCTGACTAGCACTGGGGAGAGACTCAGTCTTTAAAGGATCTAAAATGTGTTCAGCTACTCTTGTTCCCTTCACCTTTTCATGTCTTCTCTGTCTCTTGCTCTTTTTTGGTTTAGAACGAGTGCTAGACTCGTCCAATGGTGCATCCTCATTTGCAAAAGGTAATTCATCCCAACCCGAAGCATTAACCTGTTGCTCCTTAGCTTTTGACCTTGTGACTGCTAACAAACTTTCAACGGCTTCAGCCTGACAGGAATGCTTGGCTATTAGCTCTGTGAGTATTGGGAGATCACGGCCCAACACCACTTGATAAGGCAAAGTTTGCAGCACTCCCACTGAAAGAGTGTAACACTGGCCTTCTACTTCAATTGCAACTTCGGCAACTGGGTACAATACCTTATCACCATGAATACAGCACACATCCACTGTTGCTCCTGAAAAGATCACATCCCTAGGAAGACTGTCTTGTCTAACCAGAGAGCGATTACTTCCTGAATCTAACAGAGCTACACAGGGTTTGTCTTCAACAAATACCCCAATTGATGGTTCACGTTGCTGACATTCAATTTCATTTTTGTGATTCTCACTGACTTTAGTTTGTCTAGCAGAACACATGTAATTTTTACTAACAGACATCTTTGTACACTGAGCTTTAAGATGACCTATTTGACCACACAAATGACATGCTTTATTGGTTTTATTTTTTGTCTCAGATCTGGCAGGATCTGAGTTATACCAGTTCTGTCTTGTGTGCTTAACTTTCAAGTCAGGGTCACCACCTAACTTGTTCAATGGCATGTTGGAATTTGACTTAACTGGTGTGAAGTCTTTTGATGGTCGACGAGCTGCTAAGAAAGCTTCAGCCAGTTCTGCTGCTTCCTTGGAAGTCTTTGGGTTACGTTCCTTAACCCACGTCCGAAGATCAGGATTCAGAACCTTGAGAAACTGTTCCATGATGATGGCGTCTCCGATTTGATCCTTTGTCTTTGTTTCAGGATTCATCCACTTGATGTACAACTCCTTTAGGCGGACCTGCAGCTCCCTTGGAGTTTCCTCTGCTCCAAAGGTACTAGAACGAAACCTCATTCGATAGGTGTCAACACTTATTTCATACTTCTGCAAGACAGCACACTTTACTTTTGCATAGTCCATAGTGTCATTAATATCCATGGCTACATAGGCGGAACGTGCTTTACCAGCTAGCAGTGGTGCTAGGTGAAGAGCCCACTCATCTCGCGGCCACTGGCAAGCATGAGCAATTCTTTCAAAGGTGATTAAATAATGTTCAATGTCCTCACCTTCATTGTAAGGTTGCATTTTTGGCCCCTTCCAGCCTGAATGTCTCACCAGTGTTGAAAGCTGTGCCTCACTGTGTTGATGTACCGGCTCCAAGTCAAGCCTATTTGATTCTTGTGTGCTGGCAGATGGTTCTGGAGTAGGTGCTCTCGAAGAAGCCAATGTAGATACTTGTACTTCAAGTAACTGATGCTCTAGATTGCCATGCTGCACCTGCTGTTGAAGCTGGGCAAACTGATGCCGGATTTGCCTCCATCTATCCTCCTGGCGCTTGTGCTCTTGCTCCAGTTTAGCATCGCGTTCAGCCTGCTGTTGCATCAGAGTTTGCAAAAGTTTAGACAATTCAGCCACATTCTCTTGTCCAGCAATATGGCCACTTATTGCCCCTTGTTGGTCGCTGCCATCTTGTAAATCATCTGCTTCACATTCTGGAACAAGCCCTCTCTTTGCTCGGGTAGACATCTTCTCCACTCCTTAATTGGCCTGGAATCCCACTGCTGCCACCAAATGTGGTAGGACTCGACTTAAGCGGTCAAAGAAGTGCAGGAGACTGATGCTGTCCAGTGTAGCAAGTGATTTATTCACCATTTTGTGACCCAAACAATATTTGCAAAGAAACAAATAAGAAACTCAACTCCATAATTAACTCAGTTCAAATAAACATAACTGAACTTAAATCAACAGAAATTAAGGTCAAACTGCACACAGCTACACTGACCTCAACCTTTCTCCCGAAACACCCGAGTTCATCTGCTTAAATAGTCCACTTAATCACACAATTTCTCCTCTGGACTATTCCATTCAGTAGGTAGGTAAGATGAACATGATTATAGTCAAATCTCTACTACTCCTCTTTACTGGCAACATAAACTCTGGTGTAATCAATACATATCACAACAATAAATCTATTTCTTTATAAACCCTCTAAAATCAGCTCTATTAAATTATAAGAGTTCTTCCCCTTCTGCACTTGGTCTCTTCCTGTGACCTCAGATGAACCCAAAAGGTATAAAGCAGGAAGTAAAACCACATTTCCTCCTTTTGTTTCTGGAAGACAGGTAGGTAAGGTAAGTTCTAAACAATACAAATTAACAGTTGAAATAAATAACATGTTAACTTAACAAACTTGTAGGGATTGATTTAAACCAAGATATTATATTATATAATCTGTAAAAGTGCAAAACATAAACAAACCCGGGATAGTAGATGTTTGCCTATTGCAGATTACATGTGAAATATGGTTAAATCAAAACAAGAATGTTAACTAAGAATATAGACAAATGGTCTTCTCACCCACTTTGTCACACTCCTGTGCTTGAATCATGAAATAATTTAGCTAGTGAACAGACCCTAACATCTGATTGGTTACATGCGCTTTAGGGCGTGGACCTTCCCTCATAGTAAACCTTTGTATTACTGCTGTTTCTGTGTCACTAAATACACTGTGAAGAGTTGTTAGGCGCAGAGTGAAGAGGTGTGATCTTTAAATATCCGGTTGATTTGCCAACATAGAGCCTGTCTGAAAAAAATCTCCAGTGTTTTCGGAGATGTCAGGTCCCGTTAGTGTAACAGCTGCCTGGCTCTGCTCTGCTGCGGTCAGCTGACCTCATGATGTCCGCGGAGAGCAGCCTGCTCCTGGTGTTCCAGATGAACCGGTGAGGGTGAGACAGATGTGCTGTGGACTCAACTTTTCAGGAGCTGCTACTAAAGTAAACACTGAGAATACTTTGTGCACAAACAAACAAACAAACAAACAAAAAAACATTTCTTAGGATGCTTTAAAGACAACAATCCACACAACTAAACTATGGCGCCACCTATGGCAAAGTGCCATTCACTACAGCTAGATGAACCTGACACATCTGAAGCTGGTTTCATTCTAAGCTGAAAACTTCCTGTTTCATGTTCAATACATCAGACATGATCTTTGTATTCTGCATTCTGCTTTTATTTACTGCTTCATTATAAATGGTCTATGAAATCAATTAACACAAACATCTAAACATTCTATTCAGATTTTTGCAAAATTAAATATATTTGTTTAATAGTTTATAGCACGCTGCTCATTTTTCTTTTTGGTTGTAGACACAAAATCAGCTCAGTTTCAAGTACAGGTAGAGTGCATTCATTACAATGATTAATGGAAGTTGAAATAAAGTTTTGCAACCATTTATTATTATTATTATTATTATTGTTATTGTTATTATTATTATTATTATTAGACTATTATGTGAAGGTGACCAGGTTCAGTTAACTTTGCAGCTTTTTACTACTAAAATTACCCTAATTTCAGTAGATAAAACCAAAAACATACACGATGACATAAAAACAGCTGCATAGGTCGTGTCTGATGAACTGAACATGAAACAGGAAATTCTTTTTGCTAAAATCTGGTCATAACTAATCGAGGTGTGGATGTTTCACAGGTTGATGTAATTGGACTGTCACTGCCACTGACCTTTTAAAACTATTTCACAGTAATGTGCCTTTTATAGCTGAGCATCCTACCAGTGTGCTCATAAAAATGTAAATGTATTTAAACGGAACAGGCAGTTAAGTATTTCATGTGATACTTTTATAGTAAAACATAATAATGAGGGCAAAATGGCAATAAAGCACACAGTGAAGTTAAACTCTTGTCATCAGTTACATTGCTGTCACAACCCATATGGAAAAGAAATAGTAAAAACTTATAAAAGACTTGCATAAGATGTGGCCTACTTCATATAATGGATCATATAAAGCTTATATGATTTACTCATGAAAGTGGCCACTTTCTCATTACTTTCATATATTGTTTTAGTAAGTATCCAAAACATACACGTTTCATTTATATGATTTTTCAAGCAATCTTATATCTGTCTTCATTCTTGTATGCTTTTCATACAAGTTTCACACAAGACAGATACTAACGTTATAAGATTTATATATATATATCTTTTCCATATGGGAATGTGAGGTGTCCACACACAAATGTACACACATGATAGAAAATGCTTCATAAATACTTTCAGTTATATTTTCATGAGTTATAACAAAAACAAGTTGTTACAGATCACATAACGCAGAGTGACGGATGATTTAAGAACTATCAGTCATTCTGACTCTGACAGGTAAATGATGCATCTACATGTTCATGTTAGATGAAGGTGAGATCAAACTGTTTCATTCAGATTTATATGCAGGTTAGAAATTACATTTCCTTTTTGATTATTATTATTGTTAAACAGAAGAAGTGGACTTTAAAGCAGGCTGTAACACTGGAATCAGGTTGAGAGTTTTATAACAAAGACTTTGAAAATGCAGGTGAGGGTGAATGGGTCCTGCTGCTGGGTTAGGTGAGCGGTGGAGGAAGAGCAGGCAGTTATTCCAGAACTGAGTATTTGATCAGGAGGAGGAAAATTAAGGAAATTTAAGATTAGTCAGAGGAGAAAACAGGAAATGCAAAGAAGTCAAGGTTCTTCTATGAAATGAGACTGAGTGATGCTACAGACACACCTAACACAACAATCTAGAAATGACTGAGTGGATGAAAGTGTGTTTAAATGGCTGTGATTAGGTATTTGAGATAGATGTACCAGCTGATCAGTCTCTCTCTCACAAACACAACATATGGAGAGACAAAAAGAGTAAAAGCAGAGGGAGAGAGACGGTATGTAGCTCGACACGGGAGGTTCATGTGAACATGGCAGGAAACACTGTATGATAAAATCCTCATCTTATTGGATGAAAAGTGGAGTGTAAGGACATTGAAAATATTAAAATGATCTTGTGAGTCTGTGTTCTTCACATATAAAATGTGATGAGATGATCTTCAGCAGAAGTTGCCTTGTTTCTTTGCTGAGTTGATGTTGATGATCAGTGGAGTCTGACAGAAGCAGAAGGGTCTCCAGAGTTTTCATAGGTCACTGTACCTTCATCTTCATCATTCTGTACCTGTGGAAAACAACACAACACACTTTAGATTATCTCATATAACTGATATTCATATGTTTGGACTGTTTGGAGTTTTCAGGTTTGTGTCTGCATCATCTCCGTGCACAGATTATTTTTTCTTTAGAAAACCGTCATCCCCCAAAAAAATTCTTTCCTGAGATAACGTGTAATTTCACTCTATCAGTGAGCACAGTGTATTCTTCTCTTTAGTCTTCTCCTGTGTGTATGTTCACAGTTCATTGGAACAAATAACTGCATTTATCAGCTGTAGGGACCCAAAAGCAGACTCTACAAAACAAGCAGGCAGGATTTAACATGACATATTTACACGTGGTTGACAGCAGTCCAAGAGTACAAAGCTCCAGTGAAGACAAACAAAAAACAGAATCCCACTTGCTGAGAACACACGGTAGAAAACAACAGAATACCTGAAAAGGAACAAAGAGGAGATAAATACACACAGGGAAAACTAGTGGAAGTGGAGATGAGATACGGATAAACAGACACAATCACAGACAGGAAGTTTAACTGAAGCACGAGATTAACAAAATAAAACATGAAGTATATAAACAAGTAAATACTTAATGCAGAGATGAAGACTTGACTAGATACAAGAGAACACAGAAAACTAGGGCTGGGTATCGTCTCTGATTTCTTCTATTTAAGTCGATTTGAATCAGGAAAATTTTACCTCAGTCAAAATTGTTATAATTCTGACCACTTATCCATATTTTTATATCTATAAACAGAAAGCTGACACTTGTGAGACTTTATCAGAAGTGTAAGCATCACAGCAACTGCCTTTGTGTCCAAGTAACTGAGGATAAAACACAGAAAAACATGAAGGAGAGTTTCCTGGCCTGGCTAAAAATATTCTGCAGTTGAACACAAACTGAAGAAAACCATGAATCCGCATATGAACATTACCAAATGCTGCTGAAGTGAAGCAGAGCAAAGTTACAGAGGTATTAATAGGGACACAGCTAAGCATTTCGCAATTTGGCAGAATTTTAAAAAGTTTAAATTTCTTCTGTATCGAACACCAGAAATGTGGCTTTCTTGTTGGAGGTCATTTTTGAAAAGAAAACCAACAACAACAAAAACAGCGGCCGTCAGCACTGTACACAATGGTAGGCTGGTGCGTAATAAGCAAACGAATAAAGCAGAAAACAGAGATTTGAGATGGGAAACACTGAGAGAGAGAGAGAGAGAGAGAGCTGTGTAGGAAGTGTGATTTTATTGTGGTGGGAATTAATAACAATATTTATCAAATGTGAAGCGTAGTTTGTATCTTCTTTCAGTGAATTTTTGGTCAGGAAGTAATGAAACCTGTAGCATTAGAATCTGTGAGCCGACGACGTGTCCGTGTACGTGGCGTCGGGTGAGAAAGCTGACAGCTCGCTGATTCTGATGTTTCAGGTCCGCGCTTTGTGTTTACGTCTTTGTGTGGAATCCATTTATCTGCTCTCATTTACTGTTTTTGCTGTGTGGTGGTTGTTGAAATTAAAGTTTTAACCTGAGATTCTGGTGTTTCTGGCAAAATACATTTATATTTAAAAAGTTATTTAGGATTTTAATGAATCGATATCACGTTATTCAAGCTAAAATCGATTTTAATTGGAAAATTGATTACTGAAACCCACCCCGACACAAAACACAAAACACTTGGAAACAAAAAACTCCAAATAGATTTAAATGTTGTTTAAATGTAAACTTGTGAAAAATTCTTTAAAATAATCTTTATGTTGCATCCAAATTAATTACAATTAAAGAAGATTTCAGAATCCAAAAACATAAAAACCATAATCATGATCAATTATCTGAATATTCAGTGTTTATACTCACAGTCCTTTTTTCCTTCTGTGGTTTGTTTACTAAAAGAAAAAGAGAGAGTAAATTTCAACTTCATCAATGCGTCTCTGGTATAAAAGTTTAATCTGTGAATGTTTTCACCTTTAGTCTTTGCCCACATGTTGACTGTAACAGCAGATATTAAGAGTGCTGCTAAACCCACAGACACAATGATGCATCTCAACAATGATGGAAAATCTGAATCTTCCGGTTTTGTTTCAGATTTTTGTTTTATGGAGAAAAAAACAAAGATTTTACATATTATAAATACAGACAGTGTTATAGGTTGTGGTGAGTATATGTTTTGTGTGTTTACCTTTCTATTTGCAATATTTAAATATCATTACAAAGTGTGGAATTGTTCTCACAAAAATAAACACTTAATATTTAGTACACCTTCAGCTGTTCTTTGGTACAGCTCCAGCAGAACAAATACAGATTTTTTTAAAAAGGTGTTCTTTTAGAAAAAGCTTTGTTACCTTTAAAACAATAATGATATTGCTGCTCTGTGTCACTGTGTGTTATTAAGGTTAATATGCTCACTATGTGTCACACCTCACACATTACACAATGATAACTCAAAAAAGCAGATTAAGGTGAGATGTTGTAAAGGTCACGGTGGCAGCGCTGCTGCTGCTGCGGTAATATCTGCGGATTTCTTTTCATTTGTTAAACTCCTTTAGTTTTCGTCCATATGATGAATGATGAACAATTAAGAGTTTGCTAAACACAGAGGAACAATAACAGACAGATATAATGAACCTGTTAAACCAAATGATGATGTTAATGTGGTCACTGGTACAGTTATGATGAGCTGAAAACAACAACTTGTAACAAGAGACTGAAACACACTGACACTGACTGAGCAAGGTAAAAAATGAATGATAACACAAAGAGATGGACAGAAAGAAATATTTGGCCATTACCTCCATCTGATGATTTATCCCCATCTGAACAAATACACAAATTTAAAAAGAAGAGCGTTCACTTAGGACAAACTTTGTTACCTTTACAACAGTCATGACAAAAACAGGTGTGATATTTCTATTTTGTGTTATTGTGTTATTAAAGTTAATATTCTCACCTGTTGTCCCACCTGAGGACTGACGGCTGAAAGGAAACAGCTGCACTTTCTTACTGTCCTTATTCGTCACATTACACTTTAATGACTCAAAACACTCAGTCTGTCTGATTTATTTTTGTGCTTTTCTTCAATCAAACCGAGATGAGTCAGCCTGACTGTGTCAGCAACATTCAAACGTTTGAAGATCCAGTCAGTTGTGCCACACTCAGGCTGACCAACTGTCACATTTTGACAAGGCAAAGTGACCTCATCACCAACTCTGACCAGGAATGCGGGGCCGTTTTGTCCAGTTACTGCTGCTGTGGAAAAGAGAAATACATTTGGAAAATAAACTGTAACATGGATATGACTGTGATGTTCATAGTTAGTGTGAGAATCAGTTCACCTCTGGTTTCAAAAGTTCAACAGAAAGTTGCAAACAAAACATGGCTGCCTCAGTTAGAGGATGAATGATGTAACATCAGGTTATTCATTTATAATGTGTTGTTTGTTCTTACCTTTGAACTGAAGCATGAATATCAGGAACAGAAGTATTTGAATCCATCTGAACTCAGCCATCGTGCTTCTCCGTCTCTCTCAGTCTCTACTCTTGCTCTCACGTTCACAAGTGAGGCAGTAACAAAGATGAGTACAGCACTGACTTCTTGCTCACTTCCTCATAGTGACATCAACAACACACTTGCTGAATGAATTTGGTTCTCAGTATGGAAGATCTCTAACTTGCCTTTAAACATCAAAAATATGAAAAAGCTTTTCCACATTCTACGTTTATTCGATGCAATTTGCAAGTTTTTTGTTATTTCAGGGAGGGACTCCAGTAGAGGAGAATAGAGGAAGTTAAACGTGTGAAAACTAAGAGCTGAAATAAATGTTTGCATGAATGCATATCTTCTATAAATGTAGTTTATTCTGCAAAAGCAGAAAGTGTGTTTGATCATGTTTCTCGCAGCACAAATTAGTTTGTGATGGAATTCAAGTCTTTACGTCCACAAAGAAGCTAAGTGATACTGCAGCCGTCACCACTTTGAGCAGCTAGATAAAAACACAGATAAGATGTATTAGTGGTCTGAGACCTTTTGGCACCTCATTGCACCAATGAAGTCATTTATTTCTGAGAACTGAAGGGGAAGTGTTTTGTTGAGAGTGTTGGTACAACAGCAGCAGAGCTCTGGAGGTTTGAGCCTGTAATGATGACCAGATAAACACCAGAACCACAAATGGTTAACACACTGACGAGTTTCTCACTGGAGTGTCTTTACATTTCCCACCGTTTTAAACACAGCACGCCTGTTAATGTTGTTTTGACATGTTTTTCTACATAGTACATACACAACCCCACACTACTAGACTCTTACATCTGATTGGTTACAGGCGGTGCAAGGTGTGGACCTGGGTCAGACAGTTTTCCCAGAATGCATTTCGTAGGAAATCAGAAGCAGCAACGGTGGAGGAAATTGTCCCAGCACATTGTTTTGCAATGCCGCTGTTTCTGTGTCACCAGATACACGTTTAAGAGTTTTCAGGCCAGAATATAGCCTTGTAATCTTTAAATATCTACTTGATTTGATCAAATTAGTGATGGTGTGATGAATCTCTGTGAATGTGTCCAAATTTTCAGCAGCTTTTTCAGACTATAAGGTGCACATAAAATCCTTTAATTTTCTCAAAAGGTTGACAGTACGCCTTATAATTGGGTGCAACTTATGTATGAATTCTGGCCGTGCTTACTGACCTTGAACCGATTTTATGTCGTACACGGTGCTCAAAAATCTGTCAAAAAATGTTTTAATAAAACTTTGGTAAGCTACAAATCCTTGATGGATTGTCGTAACATTACGGCTACAGATGTCAGGAGTCTAGCGGAGTAATGCGTATTATGCTTAAACATAATATTACTATATTGTGTGTGTATAAGGACCCCAAAATGGCACCTGTTAAGAGACAAACATATTTACGAAGCGTATTTCAAACTCAAGGCCATCAGTCACGCAGAAGAACATGGAAATAGAGCAGCTGCGAGAGAATTCAACATTAATGAGTCAATAGTAGTTTGAATCATCTGACTGTTTTGTTTTGCTTAATGCGCCTTATGGTCCAAAAAAATCGGTATTTGGAATTGCTGACATCTGCTGGTCACTCAATTTACAGCAGCTCTTGTTTGATAATAAATGTGGGCTTCATACCAGCGGATATAGAATGCCTATAAGAGGTTCTATACAATGTCAATACACAGACACGCAGCTAACTAACCATCCTCTCTGGGACTGATTTAAGACTATCATCACAATATTTTGCTGATATTTTTTTTTACCTTTTTATAACCATTATGGAGCCACCAATCTCCTTGCAAACTGGTGATAATAATCAGATCCAGTTTACGCAAATAAAATAACATAAAATAAAAATTCCTGTGTCTTTCCTGTGCGCAGAACACAGCGCAATCATTCTACAATTGGACCGACAGCGTACTTGATGACATCCCAGATAGCAAGAGGACATTGAATTGATGCTTATTTTTCATCTGAGCCACTATTATGGTCAAGATTGAAATGTCAGTGCTAAATCAATGTTGAATCTACATTAACGTACTGATGACCCGATGGTCTAATAGTAATAACATTGGAATAACATCACAGTTCCGATCAGCTCCAGTGACTTTTCTCTCATCCCCCCTTAGTTTAACTGTGATTAATATTTGCAATAGAAATTACACATGATATAAAAAATAAATAATTAAATAAATGATGTAAATAATAGAATTTTGTATGGAAAAAAGATCATTTAAAAAAGTATTTTAAGCACTTTGGCCAAACTTATTAGGCATATGATCTGTTTCATAATTTCTAACAAGGTTCAAACAGTTAAGCACAACCACTACATGACAGAAACATGAGCTTAATCCAAACAGTTTCTTAATAAAAATATTATATATGCATACACAGTTCAACCTGCTTATTAAATAAAAAGAAACAGGCCAGAAGCTAGAAAGCTTTTTTTCTTTTTCTTCTTCTTTTTTTTTTTTTTTAGCAGACACTCAAAATTAGACAGCTGGTGTTTGGAAGAGAATTGAACAAATATTCAAAACTTAATTTGATCATTTCTCTAGAAGATTTCAGGATCTCCATGTATTAACATGCTGTTTCTGCTCTCCGTGAAAATGCTAATATGGTTGTTGTGTATTTAACATGTTTTAATGCTTTGTATCTTGTTCTATTTAATCTCAACAAATCCCTAAGACAGTTAGTGATCACTGCCATCTCTCTCGGTTTTTATTACCACTAATTATTTTAAATATCTGTTTTTAAAACTGTACATGTAACTACAGCCCAGCCAATGCAGCAGTATATTAATGACTAACCTTATATTGTGGATGGATTATCTCAGTTGTTCTCTTGACTGATGTTTGGTTCGTTTACAGCATCCTGCCATGCGACTGCACTTGTTCCTAACCAGGAATCCGCATGTTAACTTTTATCGAGTGGAAAAAGGTTAGCGTTCATCCTCCAGCTTCACTGTTTATAGCAATCACTAGCACATCATTATATACCAGCTAGTCCAACTTCAGTAACCCTACAAAAGTCACTGCTGTTTACTTTCCTGTCTTCATCTATGTCAGAAGTGATAGCAGAGCTGTATGTTTTTCAGAAATCCCTCAGTCAGAATATGGTATATTATGTTTAGATGGAAACTAGTGAGCTAACTTCCTGATAACTTCTAACTCCGTTAAATGTCTGTTTTCATGGACACCTGGCTGTTAAACCTAATTGTTACACACTGATAATTTTATTACAGGTGAAAGAATTTAGATAATTTTTAACTCTCAGTAATGCTGCAGTGATCGTGTAACTTAGGGACCTGCAGTTGAGTTTGGGCCCAGACAAGGCTAATGTCAGACTAAAAGACCGGATTGAAGTGCAGCGATTATTAATAGAAGCTGAAATAACGCTCATATTTTCTTGTATTAATATTATTTTACTATTATATTAATATGGTAAGTTTCAGTTAGCTTTGCACTAAATAGCCGGGACAAATTTTCTTCAAAGAGCTCCTTTTTACTTCTATACTTTTCAGACATTTCAGAATATAAAAGAACATAGACCTGCACCTTTCAGTGGAGGGTAAACATTGAATATATGTTGATATCGACATCTAATGGATGTATTTTGGTTTATTTTAGATTTTTATATGTTCACCACAAATAAGTTTGGTGAAAATTAAGTTCAATCTTGCAAGAGGATTGTTTTACTTTAGCTATCAGTAGATTTTGCCCAAAATTATTTGCTCCTGTTTATCTTCAGATATTTAGATGTGTCATACTTGTTTATGTTAGCTTTTTTTTTTTTTTTTTTTTAAATTAAAACTGACGTTAGAGTATTTAAATGCAGGGAGAATAGTCTGAGCATTTTCAGCCGGAATAGAAACATCTGGATCAGCAAGTTGATACAGTTTGTGGAGATCCTGAAGACTGATGTCAAACATGCTCCAAAAATGTTAAAATTGTAAACTCCATTGTAAAACATCAGCTGTCTCTTAGCTGTTTTGTAAGTCTACTAGGTTTAGGAAGTTCATTTTGGAAGTCTAAGTTCCAAAGCTAAGTCTACTAGAATAAAAAAATTGCAACCCAAACTCAACATACCTGATCAGTGTGTGTTTTTTTCTTGGATGAGCAGTGACACTTATGTATACATTTATAATGTTTTTTAAAAACCCAAATCTATCTATCTATCTATCTATCTATATAGATAGATAGATAGATATGCAGAATTTATGAAAGGAGGTGGCTAAAGTGAAACCCATTTTAATTTCATCCATTTTCCATTGTGGAGGAGAAAAGGTTTCAAACTTTCAAAATAAAACTCATGTGTGTTTTCCTTAGTATAGGGAAATGCAAAAAAAATAAGGCTTCTATGAAAACACGGAATAAAACATTCTCCTTTGAAAAAGATTAAATTTGCAGTTCAGTATCGAATATTACATAAAACTAAACTACAGGGTGGGCCATTTATATGGATATACCGTAATAAAATGGGAATGGTTGGTGATATTAAAGTCCTGTTTGTGGCACATTAGTATATGTGAGGGAGCAAACTCCTCAAGATGGGTGGTGACCATGGTGGCCATTTAGACTTATTGGTAATGTCACAAGAAAAACAATGGTGTGCTTGGTTTCAACGTAACTTTATTCTTTCATGAGTTATTTACAAGTTTCTCTTTGTTCACAGCCATTGACATGTCGAAGAGGTTAACACGTGAGGAGTGGATCGAAATTTTGTTGATATCTGGTGAACGCAGTAACCGGGTCATTGCAGCAGATTTTAATGCAAGACACCCTACGAGACCACCCATCTCCCATGCTACAGTTAGCAAACTGCTCGCTAAGTTTCGTGAAACTAGTTCAGTGTTGGATTTGCCAAAATGTGGACGCAAGAAAACTGTCACTAATGAAGAAACATCAGTGGCTGTCCTAGCTTCATTCAGCAAAAGCCCACAGCGTAGCACTCGCCGCATGTCACTGGAGAGTGGCATTAGTCGAACATCCCTTCGGCGGATATTAGCTACTCGCAAATGGCACCCTTACAAACTCCAGCTACTGCAGCATCTCAACGAAAACAAAAATTGGAACAGGACCCTCAGTTCACACAGAAGATTTTGTTCAGTGATGAGGCAAACTTTTATGTGAATGGTGAAGTTAACAAACAAAACCACCGCTATTGGTCTGACACTAACCCACATTGGATGGATCCCTCCAAGACTGTTGGAACAACAAAAGTGATGGTTTGGTGTGGTATATGGGGTACAATGATAGTGGGTCCATTCTTCATCAATGGAAACCTCAAGGCCACTGGATATTTGAAATTGATGATGTGTTTCCCTCTTTATGCACTGAAGTTGGCACGTTCCCTGAGTTTTAAACTATATGCAAACTGTCTTTGCACAGAGCCATGGCTCAGTGTCTGAGTCTCTAAGTGAGTCTCACAGGCCTGAATGTACGCTTGAAACCACTTATAATTATAATGATAATTATAATTTTTTACTTGTTTGATCTGCTGCTCCCCACAAACAAACACGTGGACATTTTGGACTTTTAACTGTATTTTCATGTTTGACAGTTTTTCCTACTATTAAAAACCTCCCTTACAACTATTCAAACTACACAAAGTATTTAAGCAATAAATGGCAGAAAAGATTTTGTTTTTCACTTTGTACTATAGAAATTTCTGTTTTTGTTATTAATACAGTAAAAAAAAAAAAAAAAAGGCCAGTTACAAGAACACAATGTAAAAACACTTTTATAAGCATATATTGTATATACACAATGTATAAGTTACAAGAAACATTGTGGGGGTGTGTACAAGGGCATCATAATATATATAATACATAAGAGTGGAAGGGATATTGTCATTAAGGTAATGGTAATTGTACATCTGCCAAGATATTGCATAGGACATAGTCAGTAGCAGTAACAGAATGACTCAAAAGCCTGCATGTGGGGGGATGTAGGGATATAAATGAAAAATGAAGGTGTTGTCTTAGTAGAACTACTGGTTAAACTTATAGTATTTCTCAGATATGCTAATCTGAAAGTCTGTATCTGCATCTGTATTGGTTCAACTTGTTTGTTTTAGAAAAGCAGACATGACGGGAGCTGATGTTCCCTCTGAAATGATCAAGGCTTTCATTTCTAAGATGCTAAAGCAGTTATTAAAAACACTGGACTTTAACTCACCTAAATCACACATGTTGTCCAAGACTGTTAATAAAAGGAAACTGCTCTGTTACAATAATTAATCTCACAGACACTTGCTTACTTGCCAATTAGCAAAATATTAAAATTATTTTTTAATTGATTAATTAATTATGTTTTTCTCTGTGTAGGCCTCCAGGATATTGGACTAGAAGATATCATTTAATCCTTCACGGCTCACATGTTTTATATTTTAGATTCTTCAAAATAGCCACCCTTTTCTTTGATTACTGTTTTACACACTTGTGCCATTCTCTCGATGAGCTTCATAAGGTAGTCTCCTAAAATGGTTTTCCAACAGTCTTGAATTAGTTCCCAGAGATGCTGAACACTTGTTGGCCCTTTTGCCTGCTGTCCATCAGGATATATCCGTTAGGTTTAGGTCAGGTGTCTGTGGAGGTCAGGCCATGTGACACAGCACTCCATCACTCTCCTTCTTGGTCAAATAGCCCTTACCCAACCTGGAGGTGTGTTTGGGTCATTGTCTTGTTGAAAAAGAGGACTAAGGAGGACCCTGAAAAAGAGGTCCAAATAAGCACAAACCGGATGGAACAGCATGTCACTGCAGGATGCTGTGGTAGCCATCCTGGTTTAGTTATAAATAAATCCCCAACAGTGTCACCAGCAAAGTACCCCTACACCATCACACCTCCTCCTCCATGCTTCACAGTGGGAACCATGCATGTAGAGACAATCCATTCACCTTATGTGCTTGGCACAAAGGCATGATGGATGGAAGCAAAGATCTCAAATTTGGACTCATCAGACCAAAGCACAGATTTCACTGGTCTGATGTTCATTGCTTGTGTTTCCTTGCCCAAACAAATCTCTGCTGCATCTTGCTTTTCCTTAATCATTGTTTCTTAGCAGCTATTTGACCATAAAGGCCTGGTTTACACAGTCTCCTCTGAACAGCGGATGTAGAGATGTGTCTGCTACTGGAACTTTATCTGAGCTCTAATCTGTGGAGATGTTAACTTGCAATTTCTGAGGCTGGTAACTCAATTCATCCTCAGCAGCAGAGGTAACTCTTGGTCCTCCTTTCTGGGTGTGGTCCTCATGTGAATCAGTTTAGTCTTAGCGTTTGATTGTTTTTGTGACTGCACTTGAGGACAGATTCAAAGTTTTATCAATTTTCCTGACTGCATATGACTGCATATAACTGTCTGATACATTGTTTTCATTTGTCTTTTTACTGGAGCTTGTTTGGATGTGTTTTCATAGCTATATGTAGATAGAAGCTATTACAAAACATAAAAGACAAGGAGAAACTATTTATAGATTATATGGCAGTTCTGCAGCACTACATACATATATCAAAAATAAATAAGGAGTTTATATTTACACTGTGGCTTACTGCATATATTAAATATTGCACTGTAATGATGGTAATTTGCATAGTCTGTGTATAGAGGGGAGTAGTCAGCGCATGTTTATGTTCAGGGTGGTTATGGCTTTTGGAAAGAAACTATTGTTGAGTCTGTTAGTCTTTGTACTTTTGCACCCATACTGCCTCCCTGAGGGCAGCAGGTTGAACAGGTCAAAACCAGGGTGGGAGCTGTCTTTGATGATGTTTGTTGCTCTGCTGAGGCAGTGTGAGGTATAAACGTCCATCAGGGAGGGAAGGGGGCAGCCAATGATCTTCTGTGCTGCCTTAACTACTCTCTAAAGCCTTCTCTGTCTGCCATGGTGCACCGTACCTTACTGTGATACAGCATCTCAGCAGGCTCTCAATGGACGAGCAGCAGAATGTCAGCAGCACGTTTGAGTCCAGGTTATACTTCCTGAAGACCCTCATGGTAAGTAAAGTGAATTGCCAACATTGTGCTGTCTTAGAGTTCCTCTTCCGTTATTAAACTGTCTCTTTGACAACATCAACACAAAACTGTGCAAGAAGAAGTTGTAAAAATCTTAAAAATAAAGCACTTAACCATCCATCTATCTATTCTCTTCTGCTTATCGTTATCAGGGTCTCAGGGAGGAGATGGAGCCTGTCCCAGCTGTCATCAGGTGAGAAACGAGGTACACCCTGGACAGGTCCCCAGTCTGTTGCAGGGCTAAAACACTTAACTGTCTTAAATTAAAATTTAAGAAGTTTAGTTAAATGCTTTCATTATTGCAGCTCTTTTGTAGAAAGGTTTTGTGAGCACACATGGAAACAGAGCAAAAGTCAGTCTCATTACCCTCAAGAATTTATCTTACTCACTATCAAACATTGCAATACTGCTGCAGTCACCACTGCTAGCAGCTAGATGAGAGCTCAAAAAAGATGTGTTAGTGGTCTGATTCTTCCTCATCGCACTTCTGAAGTTTAATTTTATCTTTTTCTGAGAAGTGAAGGGGGAAGTGTTTTGGTGAGAATGTGGGTACAACAGCAGCAGAGCTCTGGAGGTTTGAGCCTCTCATGATAACCACATAAACTTTAGAAACACAAATGGTTAACACACCCAGTAGTCTATAAGAAGCGTCTTTAGGTCCTCATCATTTTTCTGGAGTTTGCTAAATTGCTAAGACTGAATAAATGTTCACTACAGTTCAAAATTCAGATTAGCAGCAGTTTTTCTTCATACAGCTTTTAGTGAATCAGGCTAAACAATACTTAACCGCTGTCTTTAATGTCCTGCAACTGGTTAATGTGACTGAAAAATAATTTAAAATGTTTTCATTTCTATTAGTTTTAGTGTTCTTACTATTATAACCAACAATGAAAAAATTAGTTTTTCATTTATGTAAGCATCTTTGGCATATTTAACACCTCATTTTAAGTTGATTGATTAAGTTGCTACCAAAGCAAAGCATCTGTTTTTAACCAATGTCCACTATTAAATTAAATAAATCCAACATGATCTTTTTTTCAGTGAACATTTCAATATGTGCAGTTATAACAAAATGACACAGGCTCTAAAGCGGTTTCTTCTTAAAGTGAAGAAAGTATCTGGATCCTTTATTTAAAGCATTTATTTACAGTGGCAAAAAAATGTTATTAGTACTTTTTCTTTTTTCTAATTTTTGTCCGCACTGTTCAGGATGCATTTGAAGCTGTGCCTTAGACAGGAACGATGCCATGTACTGTGATAGGATGCTATCAGCTAAACCTTTATGAGCAGCAGCAAACAGAAAAGGTTTCTTGCAATAAAACGTCAACACATACACCTCTGGCAGAAACAGTTTAGGTCAAAACAGAAATATATATGTGTGGTAACATGTCTGTTTTTGAAACATAAATGTCTTTGAGTTTGGTGTCTGTAAAAATTAACCCATGACTTTTCACATTCACTCTCTCATCTAAAAAGTGAAACAGCATCTACCATATCTCTTTTCATGAGCATCATCCTACTTCTTTACATCATTGATGGTGGAATAGAGGTGGTTGGTATCATCTCCAGCAGAAGAGGAGACAGCTTTCACTGTGCTGTAGGTCACAGTGTCACCTTCATCATGACCACGGGACTATAGGAAAACATTAAGAAACAAAAAAACATTACAAAACAAAAAAACATTACAAAACAAGACAAGACATATGGATCTTTGAAAATCATGGTCTTACTGCTAACATCATCCCCACAAATATTAAAAATCTCACCCGGGTTTTACTCTTGGTCCTCTTGGGCAAGCTGATGGAGACGTAGGAAACACCATCATCAGCTCCAGCCTACACAGTGAAGACAAAATAACATCTGCTCAGTAATGTCAGTTTGGTTTAATACAGTTCAGTTCTGGTTCCTCCTCATCATCATAACCATGACTTTTCTGTTAAAATGAAACAAATATTTAGTGCAAATTTATACTGAGATTAGTGTGCAACCTCACCCTGGTTTGATTGGTTCCTGGTCCAGACTGAGTCTCTGCAGGGTGTAAGCTCAGTCCCTGCTCACAAACAGAAGAGTAACTGTGTAAAGATCTAAATGATAATTAGATAATTAAACACTGTCAGTGAGGAGCTGATTCAGCTCACTTGCAGCTTTGTCAGCTGTTCTGTTTCTGATGGTAAATCCTGTATTTTATTTAGTCATTTAGAGGCATGAAGTCACCTCTAAAAGTTTATTAGCTCAATCTCATATGAAACAATGGAACTATTTGAACTCACAGTGTTGCCGGCCAGCTGCCCTTCTTTTCCTGAAAAGGAAAAAAAAACAAAAAAACCACTGCGATTAGTTTCACATTAAAAATCCATTTTTTGCCTGATTTCTAATGATCCCAATCTACAAAATAAGAAATCTTTTTATTGACTATATTCACATTAATTCACCATTTTCACATTCTTAACATTAGTTATATTTTGTTAAACTATAATCTGGGGATGCTTTTACCTTTATGTTTCTTCCATCTGATGACCACAGCAATTATTAAGAGTGCTGATAAACCAACGGGAAGGATAATGAGCCATAATAACAAACCTGAAGAGAGAAAGGTACACCTTAAAGCTGTGAACACACATTTTCCCGTAGTGACCACTTCCTGTCAGCGCTCACTGTCTGTAGGCCTGTGTGAAAGAGCTCTAACTAAATGTCCACCCAAAGCCCAGAGTCCACCTGACATTCAGACTTTAAGTTTTATAAACACAACTGTCACTAAATGTCTCCACCCAAGTGTCAGTCGGATATTCAGATATTTGCTGTTGATTTAGTCTCTGTGACATCTTCACCTAAAGAAATGTAATTACAAAATCAAATAAAGAATAATTGTAAGAAAAAAATAAACACCAAGCTGTTTTTAAAAGAATAGATAATGTGGAGAGGTGCAATATGTAACAATCAAACCAGTCAAAGCATCACTGTGAGGTGATTTAAACACATTCTTAACAGTTTATTGTCCGACAACTTGAATTTAAAGGGTCTGAACTATAAAGCAAATTTCAGATGTCACTACCTTGTGAAGATTTTTTTGATTCTAGAGAAGATTTTGTTGTTCTCGTTGTTGTTGTTGTTGAGGCGAATTTTGCAGTCGTTGACTTTTTGTTTTCACCTAAAGAAAGAAATGAAATAACAAAACAAAACAAAAGTATTCCAATAAAACAGCCTGCAAACTACGTTTACAACAACAGATAATGTAGAGCGCTGCTAAAATTAATAATCATGTCAGTTAAACACGTCTGCTCATCACTGTGAAGCGATTTGAACATAATCTCACCTGTTTTCTCACCTGAGGACTTGAGTTTGAAGGGAAACAGTTTTTCTTCTTTAGTGTGTTTATCTGTCACTTTGCACTTCAATGAATTATAAAACTGTGACTTCTGATCACGGTGAGATCTTTTAAATGTCACAGTGACAGAGCAGGAACCTGGTTTGATCTCCACGTCTGATATTTTCTTTTTACCCTCATGCAGCCACTCCACTGTGTGTCTACAGTGTTCATGTGTCAGCACAGAGCAGTTCACAATGACCTTATTGTTGTTCTCATGTTCAGTCACTGGTGAAGATGGAGATATGGAAAGAGAAAAACAACAGAGCATCATCACTGTAATAAATACTGTTGTAATATTTCAGTTTGTTCCAAGTTTGAACTAAAAACATTATGATGTAAATACTCACTGTTAATAACAGACAGATCAGTCATAAAGTCTGGATCTTCTTCTTGTCCTCCTCTTGTTTTGTACTGTCTGCAGGTGTAACGACCAACATCCTCAGCTTTGACCTTCTTTATAAGCAGAGAACAGTTCGCTGTAACACTCAGTCTGGTGTTTTCAGCTATAACATTTTCTCTAATCTGTCCATGAACAACCAGCTCTACTGATGCTGTCTGTCTTGAATCAGTGAACATCCAGGTAGTATAGTTGCAGTCATGTTGACCATCTATCACATTTTCACAAGACAAAGTGATGTCATGTCCAGCTCTGGCAGCTCTGAAGGAGGACAAAGTCTGTGGTGTTGTTTCTGCTGAGGACAGGAGAGTGAAATGTGACAAACTATAACATGAACACTGCAGTTAGATTAACAGTTAGTTTAAGGATTATTTTACATCATTTATTTCTCATCTTTTCTTTCCAAGAGTCCAGAAAACTCAAAGTTACAAAGCAAACACGTCTCGCTCAGTTAAAGGAAGAACATACTATTGTGTGTGTTCTGTGTTTCCTTACCTGTAATCTGAAGCATCAGCAGCAGGAATGAAGACATTTGAATCCACATGACTGCAGCCATCGTACTTCTCTGTCTGTCAGTCTCTACTCTCTGCTCTCACATTCACAAATGAGACAGTCTCAGACATGACCACAGCTTCAACTTCCTGCTCACTTCCTCATCAGTGGTTTACTCTCCATCACTTGTTCTGAATTAATTTGTTTTACAGCCTTCAAATGTTTTTGTCCTCCCTCTCTCTTTATTCATAAAATGAATAATTGAGCTTTTAACAAGAATGTGTGTTGATGCCCACAATGAAACATGTTGATACTGCAGCAAACACCACTGCAGCAGCTGGATAAGGACACAGATAAGATGTGTTAGTAGTCTGAGGCCTGATGTGCATCATTGTACCTATGAAGTCGTTTTTTTTCTGAGAAGTGAAGTGAAGGGGAAGTATTTCTGTGAGAATGTGGGTACAACAGCAGCAACGCTCTGGAGGTGTGAGCCTCTAATGTTGACCACATAAACATCAGAAACACAAATGATTCACACACTGATGGACTGACAGAGCTGCCTTTAAGTCCTCACCATTTTATTTTTGCTGACCTGTGGATTCGAAAACACACATTATATGACACACACGAGTAAACCTTTTTTTTTTTTGAATTTGCAAAATTACTTCGACTGATTAAATGTTCACAAATGACAAATGTTAACACACTGATGAGAGAATGACTGTCGTTATTGTCGCCGTCATTTTGAACGTGTGGAACGTTGATTTAAATCAGTCAGTTTTTAGAATACAAATTCATTACATTCATGTCAAGGTGTTTTAATATTGTGTGAGTATAAGTTGGAATCATCTGATAGGAACAGTGAGAGGAGATGCATTTGTTTGTTATTTAGACAAATGTCAGCAGTCAGTACAAACAGAGGAGCTTAAACTAGTAGAGTCAATGTTTTATATGGAGATGAAAGAACAGGAAGTTATACTGGGGAGAATAATAGAAGCACACTTGTACTGTGGTCAGCACTGCAATGCTGTGGTGTGTGTGAGGTGTCAGAGAGAGACAGCACTACAAAACACATTGATAATCATCACAGCTAAAGTGTAACACATAATGTTAATGGTTTAATGTGGAGCAACAAAACGTGGCTCCTCATCCCAGCTGAACAAGCGAGGGAGAGAGAGGGAGAGAGATAAGGTCACCTTTTGATAGGAGGAACCTCGTACACTATGTGCACATCTGTGTCACATCAGTAATCACTCAGTCTTCATTAAGGTTCAGTCTTCCCTGGGTGACTGTGATGAGGACGTGGTCAGTCTGTCCAGTTCTCATCACCAGCCTGTCAGAGTGTTATTAAATCTGCCATTTCTTAAGTACACAGTGGATTTAATCCACCACTCTCTCATTCAAGCTCCAAGTATGTGTTTTTCATTTTTACATTGATCTGGAGGTTACTCTAATAATAAGAAGAAAATCAAATATTTTTTTCTCTCTTCAATTAAAAGAAGATTCATTTAAAAACAAAGAAAAAATGTAGTTTGACTTTCCCATTTTCTTGTTTTCTCTTGACTACATTTCACGTCTTGGTGATTTTATGTGACGTAATGAGAGACATGGAGAGGAAGAGAAGGTTCTGTTTATTCCCAAACAAAAACCAAATAGAACAACCTTATGTGTGTTATCATTTTATTTTACCCATTTATTAGTAAATTTATTCTACATCTTAGGTCAAAAACATACATAAAAATACACTACCCATACATTATAATATTTTATATATAATTGTACCTGTCAACTGGTTTATTTCCTTAACACGTGGAGGTAGGACCTCACAAACTTTATTCCCAACCTATTATAGGATTGTGTTGTACATTAATTTGAAGAATGTTTTTTTCTTTATTTATTTTGTTTCCAAATGTCAAGAAGTAACAAGAAAATAGAGACCACACCCTGTATATGTTTAAACAGGACTGTTTATGATATCACACAAAAGCTGTCAGCTGAGCTCTGGAGAGTGAGCAATCATGATGAAACAGTTGTACATTCAAGCTGCTCTTCAAACTTTTGTCCACCAGATGTCACCAAAGAGGACTGTGTGCACTTCAGAAAGCTTCATTTAGACATCACTGCCACCTGTTTTTCTCCTGATCTGTTTCTCTGACTTGTCACCTCTTGTGCAGTTTGCTTAAAGGGTTTTATTGGCTGAGTGGATTGTTCTGTGATTCCTCTGTGTACATACATCGATTATCATGAAAAAGGAATAAATGATTATTTGAAGTTATTTTTCTTATTAGTTGAAGCTAAGTGCACAAAGAAAAGAATTTTGCTCCTACATATGAGATAAAAACAAAAAGTAAATGTCAGGAAATATTAATGATATGATTCATTTTTGTGATGAGTTGATGTTGAAGTTGTTGATCAGTGGAGTCTGACAGAAGCAGGAGAGTCTGCAGTGTTTTCATAGTTCACTGTGTCATCATCTTCATCGTTATGCACCTGTTTAAAACAATACTACACACTTTAGATTCACTCTTTGAAATGCTACTTTTGATGAGCTCTCTGATGGTTTATCTTATTATTAATTATTTATTATTTAGTCTCAAAATTCTCCACATTTCTCAATAAACAATAACAGTAACAAAAAAGGTTATAAGTGTTTCTGCAACATGGTTAAAACTGTGTATTCTGTTTTCTTTCATTTGTACATCCACAGTTAAAAAAGAATACATATCACTAACGTGTTGTTTGCTCTGTGAAGTTATAACAAAGTTAAACTCACAGTGTTTCCTTTCATCTGTGTTTTTATTCCTGAAATGACAAAAATCACAAAAGACAGCTGAAATAATTAACCTGCAAGTTTATCAAAGCTTTTCTTGTATAAACGTTTCATCTGTGAAGTTCTCACCTTTGGTTTTTGTCCACATGTTGACTGTAACAGCAGATATTAGGAGTGATGCTAAACCCACAGACACGATGATGCATCTGAACAGAAAACCTAAAAACAATGAAACCATTTAGATTTCAGCTTTTTGTTCTGTGAAAAGAATAAATGTTGTGATGAAAACATTCAGTTTTGATATTTTAGTTATTAGATTAAAATATTAAGCCTGCTCTTAAGACCGATAACCATATACATAAATAAGTTAAATGTCCTTACAAGGCACTGAAAAATATTTTTATTTGCATTTAGTTTTTTTTTAAGTTTTTCCTTTCTTTTTTTTGTTTCATTTATCTCAAATTGTTTGTGATGAAACAAAAATATAAAGATGCTGAAAAAGTGATGTTGATCAAGGTTCACAGAATTAGAGTGATAATCAGTTTTTGTAGAGACAAATCTGCCTCAATGGTTTCTGGCTGTAACTTTGTGAGATCACTTGCAAAGAGAGCGCTGCACCAAAAACCTCCTGCTGATTTCTTTGGTCACTCACAGTTTTCATAAAGACAAACAGGAGCAAGCATTTGCAGACATGTCTGCATCTTCTATGGAAACTATGGCCAACTGTGTTAACCTGCTAGTGACCAAAGCAATCACAATGAGGTTTTTCAGTACAGCACCGCAGACCTCTTTGCAAACAGGTACACCTTGAAGCTGTGAACATACATTTTCCCGTAGTGACCACTTCCTGTCAGCGCTCACAGTCTGTAGGCCTGTGTGAAGGAGCTCTAACTAAATGTCCACCCAAAGCCCAGAGTCCACCTGACATTCAGACTTTAAGTTTTATAAACACAACTGTCACTAAATGTCTCCACCCAAGTGTCAGTCGGATATTCAGATATTTGCTGTTGATTTAGTCTCTGTGACATCTTCACCTAAAGAAATATAATTACAAAATCAAATAAGGAATGATTGTAAGAAAAAAATAAACACCAAGCTGTTTTTAAAAGAATAGATAATGTGGAGAGGTGCAATATGTAACAATCAAACCAGTCAAAGCATCACTGTGAGGTGATTTGAAATATTCTTAACAGTTTATTGCCCGACAACTTGAATTTAAAGGGTCTGAACTATAAAGCAAATTTCAGATGTCACTACCTTGTGAGGATTTTTTGGATTCTAGAGAAGATTTTTTTGTTCTCGTCATTGTTGTTGTTGTTCTCGTCGTTGTTGTTCTCGTCGTTGTTGTTCTCGTCGTTGTTGTTCTCGTCGTTGTTGTTGTTGTGGCGAATTTTGCAGTCGTTGACTTTTTGTTTTCACCTAAAGAAAGAAATGAAATAACAAAACAAAAGTATTCCAATAAAACAGCCTGCAAACTACGTTTACAACAACAGATAATGTAGAGCGCTGCTATAATTAATAATCATGTCAGTTAAACACGTCTGCTCATCACTGTGAAGCGATTTGAACATAATCTCACCTGTTTTCTCACCTGAGGACTTGAGTTTGAAGGGAAACAGTTTTTCTTCTTTAGTGTGTTTATCTGTCACTTTGCACTTCAATGAATTATAAAACTGTGACTTCTGATCACGGTGAGATCTTTTAAATGTCACAGTGACAGAGCAGGAACCTGGTTTGATCTCCACGTCTGATATTTTCTTTTTACCCTCATGCAGCCACTCCACTGTGTGTCTACAGTGTTCATATGTCAGCACAGAGCAGTTCACAATGACCTTATTGTTGTTCTCATGTTCAGTCACTGGTGAAGATGGAGATATGGAAAGAGAAAAACAACAGAGCATCATCACTGTAATAAATACTGTTGTAATATTTCAGTTTGTTCCAAGTTTGAACTAAAAACATTATGATGTAAATACTCACTGTTAATAACAGACAGATCAGTCATAAAGTCTGGATCTTCTTCTTGTCCTCCTCTTGTTTTGTACTGTCTGCAGGTGTAACGACCAACATCCTCAGCTTTGACCTTCTTTATAAGCAGAGAACAGTTTGCTGTAACACTCAGTCTGGTGTTTTCAGCTATAACATTTTCTCTAATCTGTCCATGAACAACCAGCTCTACTGATGCTGTCTGTCTTGAATCAGTGAACATCCAGGCAGTATAGTTGCAGTCATGTTGACCATCTATCACATTTTCACAAGACAAAGTGATGTCATGTCCAGCTCTGGCAGCTCTGAAGGAGGACAAAGTCTGTGGTGTTGTTTCTGCTGAGGACAGGAGAGTGAAATGTGACAAACTATAACATGAACACTGCAGTTAGATTAACAGTTAGTTTAAGGATTATTTTACATCATTTATTTCTCATCTTTTCTTTCCAAGAGTCCAGAAAACTCAAAGTTACAAAGCAAACACGTCTCTCTCAGTTAAAGGAAGAAAATGCTATTGTGTGTGTTCTGTGTTTCCTTACCTGTAATCTGAAGCATCAGCAGCAGGAATGAAGACATTTGAATCCACATGACTGCAGCCATCGTACTTCTCTGTCTGTCAGTCTCTACTCTCTGCTCTCACATTCACAAATGAGACAGTCTCAGACATGACCACAGCTTCAACTTCCTGCTCACTTCCTCATCAGTGGTTTACTCTCCATCACTTGTTCTGAATTAATTTGTTTTACAGCCTTCAAATGTTTTTGTCCTCCCTCTCTCTTTATTCATAAAATGAATAATTGAGCTTTTAACAAGAATGTGTGCAAACACCACTGCAGCAGCTGGATAAGGACACATATAAGATGTGTTAGTAGTCTGAGGCCTGATGTGCATCATTGTATGAAGTCGTTCTTTTTTCTGAGAAGTGAAGGGGAAGTATTTCTGTGAGAATGTCGGTACAACAGCAGCAAAGTTTTGGAGGTGTGAGCCTCTAATGTTGACCACATAAACATCAGAAAAACAAATGATTCACACACTGATGGACTAACAGAGCTGCCTTTAAGTCCTCACCATTTTATTTTTGCTAAGCTGTGGATTCGATAACACACATTATATGATACACACGAGTAAACCTTTTTTTTTTTTTGAATTTGCAAAATTACTTAGACTGATTAAATGTTCACAAATGACAAATGCAGCTTGTGGGGATAGGTTAAATGGTTAATCCAAATTGCCCATAGATGTAAATGTGCAAGTGAGTGTGAGTGTGAATGGTTGTCTGTCTCTGTGTGTTAGCCCAGGCGACAGACTGGCGACCTGTCCAGGGTGTACCCCGCCTCTCGCCCTATGACAGCTGGGATAGGCTCCAGCCACCCCCGCGACCCTGAAAAGGATAAGCAGAAGAGAATGGATGGATGAATAGTTTTATGGCAGCACCCTCTAGTGGCCTTGAAGCAAACTAAGACATGACATCTCCAGTGTCCCTTACTTTTGTCTGCTGGGGGAGCAGGATTGGAACTAGTGATACATACAGACTGAGTAAGCCGATTAGGACAGGCCTGGAGAAATAAGAGAAAAATACAACCTTGTACAAACCATGCTTTTAACAAAAAAATAAAATAAAATGCACAAATAGCAATTATTAATACAAAAACGTTTTCACATGTTATTTGTTTGTCTGTATTCAGTCTCATTATTAGCCATGATGGCGAGTTAAACATATTGCAGGTAAGACCATGACATTCAGATTTAATGTTGTTAAACTTATTTTGACATACGTTTTGAGATAAGTCTTAAAAGTACATTGTTTACCTTATTTATTATTGATTTACTTTAATCAGATTTGGCTGGTATTGCATTTAAACGTATGACTCTCACAGTATCTTTATTTAACTGCCCAAATAAATGGTGAGGATATGGCCACAGTGGCTGCAAAGAAAGAAGTTGTTTTTTCATTCTGAAGCATAAATAAACATACCACAAAACCCTGCAGGGAGGAGCCATATTTGTTTTTTGTGTTTGCACATACCATTATTGATGGTAACTGTGATATTTACAAGACGAAGCTTGAGTATTATTACATATATGATAATGATGCAAGCATGTTTGCGTACAACACACAAACTCAAGTGGTGTTACCAAGATAGTTGCTGACTGGCAAGAAAACTCTGGAAGAAATCTGGTTACATTCCAAAGCACAAATATATATAAAAAAAGAAATATGATGATGTAATATCTGTATAAAATAGACTTAAAAGGTTTTCCCCTTTAAGAACTAGCAATAAGCTCCGTGTTTGTTAATGCTCCCTTGCAAGAGCTTAAATTAACTAAAATTCAAGTTTCTGTGTGTCTCAGATTTTGTTAAAAAATTTCTAACTGGTTGTTTGTTGAAAATACCAATACTTATGATAAAGATGGCATTTAAAAGAATAAACATTATCATGCTAGCAATGTGTGGTCAGATGCAAACTCTGTTTTCCCAGCTTTTCGCAGTGACAACACACAATAAACATTAAGATGAATTTAACCAGCATAACTATTTTATTTTTAGGGAGTTATGTGCAGTGTTCAAAAAATTGAACAGGTGTTATATGAATAATTATCTGCAAACAAAAGCATGACTATCAGAGTTACAGGCATTTTAATTCATCTGCTCTCAACCATTTTGTTTCTTTGTCCCTGTTTTTGTCTTTTTTTGTTTCACACTCATCAATGACAGAGTTTGAAATTTTGCTTCTTTTGCAGACTAGAACAGTATGTACTTCCTGTGAATACTAAGGTGTGACTTCCTCATCAGCACGTTTGTCTTTGAACATTTTATTTTTAGTCACAAAGGGGTGGATAAAGTCAATGCAAAAAATAAAAAATAAATTACATCTGAGAAAAAAATACTTAACATTAAATGCTTGAGATCCAATATTATCTTTTCTTTTAATTTTTATTCCATTTTAATGTGGCAAAGAAGCATGACTGACCAGCCTGCTCATGTGGTATCTCATTGTGATGAGTGAGGTTTTTGCTTCCATCAACAGCTACATTTGTGTCGCAGCAGAGCTCTGATCTCTTCTTCATTGTCACTGTTAAAACTTCAGCCACACCAACTCTGACAGAAAGGAGTTGAATCTGATGTGTTTTTGAGGTCACTTGTTTGATTATGAGGAAGAAAACTTCCAGCAGAGTTTGGACTGAATGTTTAGTTGATCTTGCTAAAAAAAAAAAAAATGGGCAGGCCTTCAGGAAGGTTTGTTTACCTTCACCAGTTTTTGTCTGTGGTCAGATGATCATATGCATTTATTTGTGCATTAATAACTGTCTACCTTGGTTAAAAGGTGTTTAAGTATAAAGTGAACTTAAAGTCTAGTGGGACTGTATATGAGAATGCATAAAAATGTCTAGAGCAATCTTCGCACAGAGAAAGCAATATTTATTTAAGTATCAGAGGCATGGCGTAAAGTGATGACACAATATCACAAGTAATGCTCACATTATGTCAGCGTCCTTAATTTTTCACCATCTCCACCTGTAGAGGGAGTCTCAGCTTTCTCAGTAGCTTCATGTCTCATAATATCATGTCTGTTAAGGCAGACAGCGTGGAGATGAGAGAGCGGATACAAATGCAGACAAAGGGGGATGGAGGTGGACATTAACAAAAACTGAGCAGTTATTTTGGCTGAACAAGACAACAAACAAAAGCAAAGAATGACTAAAATGGAGGTAACAAAACATATACAATAAATGCTACATTTACTGTATGAACCGACAACAGACAGAGCAAGACAGAGGACTAAATACACAAAAGGGTAACAAAGAAATGAGAACCAGGAAAGAAAAACAGCTGGGACTAATCACACACATACTCATTTTCATATCTTAGTACCATCAAAACTGAATGCCTAATTCTAACCCTCAGCCTAAACCTAACCACAACCTAATTGTAACCCTGACACTAAAGCCACATTTTGAGCCTCAAAAATGCCTTCAAATGCACGCACGCACGCGCGCACACACACACACAACACTGCGAGGAAGCAAAACCAAACACACTAAACACATGACGAGGAACTATCAAAATAAAACAGGAAACATGAGACACAGACTGAGAGGTGGACTTGACGCTGGATCTGGGGCTTGGCTAGACGCGACACATGGAACAGACGGGAGGCACAGAGACAGAAACCAAGAGACTAGAAATCACAAAATACTAAAGAATAACTAAGGGAGCCAAGAATACAAAAGACTAAAGCATGAAAATCCACTAAATTTTAGAATATTAATAATCAAAACATAACCACTGGGTCACCATGACAGGACAATGACACAGGCGAGAATGTGAGAGGTCATCTGCGCCTGCTTTTGTTTATTTGATTAATCAATTTCAAAACTGCACTGGTCTTCATTAATTCAGACTTAATAATTGTTATTTGCTGTTTAGAATTCTTAATTAACATTTTTTTTCTCTTTTGATATTATGTTAATGAATAAAGAGACACAGAACCGACCAGTTGTTAGTTATGGTGCTATTTCTTTTCATATGGGCGTGCATAAGAGGGAACAAACGAAGGAGGCGAGATTTTATGTTTTTATGTACAGCTGAAAGTGTCATTGCTGTAAATAAAAACTCAGATGTATTTCTGATTATGATGCTTTGAGTATTTGAATTTAATTTCTGCTGAAACTACAAGAAGATTTGACCTTTTTAGCTTGAACAAACAATTTTATGCTAATGTAATGTGAACTTTTTGTTCTTTTTCTCTCAGTCTACCTAAAAACATGCAAACTAAATGTTGGGTCTGTTTCCACAAGCCCCGCTGGTTTAGAAACTTATTCTTGTTAACAACAAAAACAAGACGAACATCTTTTACTTGCTAGCAAAGGAAGTCTTTGGTCAAGAACCAAAGACACTTGTGTGTGTGTGTGTGTGTGTGTGTGTGTGCGTGCGTGCGTGCGTGCGTGCGTGTGACTTCCTGCTGACCAAAAGGGACAGTGACTGTTGTCGTAACTATTATTGGCGATGTTCCTGGTGAAACACAAAATTAAGCAAATACAAACACATTTTCTGATATTAGGAGTCAAATTTTCTGAAGTTGTGATTAAGGTTAAAACAGTGGTCCCCAACCTTTTTTGCGCCACGGACCGGTTTGTGCCCGACAATATTTTCACGGACCGGCCTTTAAGGTGTCGCGGATAAATACAACAAAATAAAACTCGTCCCGGTACCGGAAAAAATAAGATTTATTCATAACACACGTGAAAAGACCCAGGAAAACCGAGTTAACGAAAAAAACGATAACAAAATAACGCTAAAAACCGATAAAAACCCTGAAAACCATACATTTCACACCCGAGTCTCACTCTTGTGGCCTGGTACCAAATGACTCAAGGACCGTTACCGGTCCGTGGCCCGGGGGTTGGGGACCGCTGGGTTAAAAGACTGCAAATGTCACCATAATGTTCTGTCACTACTAACTTTGTCACATTTATGCCGACCATCTATCATTTATTCACATTCAAACGTGACTTCATCACCAGTTATGGTCATGGAAACAGAGAAATGCCTGCTAGCTCCTCCTACTTATACAGTCATCTCATTATATGATTAATGTGAGGATCGTTTTAGATGAAGGTTTATAGCAGAGTTTTAGTTTCCAAGAGATAATTAAACATGTCTTAGTTACAGGAGCAGCACCTAATAAAGTAACATATTAATAGAGATTTGTAATATGTTTATTTGTTTATGTTAGCACCTACCAACTGAAGCATCAATGAGCTCTTTCTTTGTTTCTACTTTTGGTCACAGATGACACTGTTTCTAAAATGACTTAGAGAACAATGGGTGCAGTTTATAAGGTGCCACTTCTTCATAATGACTTCATTCTGTCTCCTCCCATATCGTAATCTTGCTGATTTTATTCGGAATATTAACCATTAATTTCTGCTACACTTGTGCAAAAAATAAAAGGCCCTTTTAGACCATTTTGACATCTAGTTTTCATGCATTTTGCCGACTGCCTTGCTTAGAATTGTTTGAGCTGTAAAGTAATTTCTTGATCTGAAATAGCACAGAGGAAGTCAAACATATCTATGAACTCTTTTCTTTTATAGACCATGTGCAAACAGGCTCTTGGTATATGTGACATAATGGTACTTTACCACACTGGGTATGGAACAGATGAGTCTGAAGGAAAGTTCAGCAGTACATGACCAGAGGCTTGGCCCTCTGAAAATATCCAGATATGCATCACTTTAACGTGACATAAATTACATGATTATTTATGAGATCTGTCCCAAATAATAAGCATTTTCTAACATATATTGTCACAGATTAAGTTTCTGAGTCTTTATTGTTCCCTTACAACCAGAAAAGTTGCTGTGTGTCTTGTAAAATTCTAAAATTAAAAATTAGAATCATAATATATCTAAAGTAAAATGATATACAGGTATGCAGGGAAATGTCAGAGCTCAGTACAAACAAGAGAGGTTTAATAATAGTGATGAGATAACAGGAAGGGGAAGCGGCAATAATACACGCAGCTTTTACTGCTGCTGATTTATCGCTGCTCTGCTCAGTAGAGTCCAGTCTTCACTTCAGAAACCACTCTTCTCTTTCACAAGTCTTTTTCCGCCCAGCTGGTTAGTTATTTGAGTTTATTTAATCAAGGACAGCACATGAGACAATGATACACGATAAAGCAATGCAACTGTTGTTTTGTACAGAGGTTTTCTAGCCAAAAGCTAGTGTCATACCAGTTGCCTTGTTCCCAACATCGCCACTGACTGCTCTCAAACGTGCCATCCATGCTCCAGAGTCAGCTGGTGTTTGCATAGTTTCAGTGTTACAGCCTGCCTCCTACATCAGCCTGCTCCAGTATCAAAGTCACAGCTAACCTTTGCATGTCTAGCTTTTAAGTTCCTGCTTGGATCAACCTCCCAAGCTTCTGATCCAGAGTCGTGACTGGACACACCCTTTCCAGTGACAGCATCTGAACCAGAGCTAGTGCTTCTCATTCTTTTACTCCTAAGATGGATGAGGCCTCAGCCATCTGATTCCCGACCTGTGACTGCCTGCCCATGCTCTTCTTCAGTACCATTGCTCTGAAGGGTTTTGCCTCTTCTGTTGGCTTCCTAGAAGCACTCTGCTTCAACAGTCTCACCAAATAGTTCTTTTACTCTCCTCAGCTCAGGTTTTGTTACATTGTGAATCATGTGTTTATTTATTTGTAAGCTAAAACATCAGTATAAATGAAACTAAGTCATAGATGTTATACTGTCTGGTTTTATATGCAGATAGTTAGGTGTTCATTTGTGTTATTGCAGCTTAATGGAATGTGGAAAAGCAGGGATGTTTTTTGGGGGATTTTTTACATTATATTTTATTTTTTCCACAAAAAACATCTTAATTAGTAGATGCTAAACTTACAAAACTTACAGTTGGAGTAATAATTGATAATATATTATAGACACAATTAGATCAGGTAATTCAATTGGACTTAAACAAGTAAGTTTTTGTTACATTTCCAAAACAAAGTAACAATATTAAAAAGGCAAAGAGATTTAAAATATTGACTTTGCCTACAGTACATGAGCACACAGTATAAAACGTTAACCTCAACCTCTAGAGGGAGTGTCAGTGGTTTCTTTGTTTCACTACCTCGAAAGCTGGTACTGTTTGTATTCATGATTGTACATTAAGAGCAAATTTTTTCACAATTGTATACCAAATAGATCACTATCATTGACATATGATAGATATTAACAGCTGAATACAAAGCATTTGAATTTTAAACATTTACCTTTCCTGTTATAGCTTAACTCTATGGAAGAGGACCCCCTGGGGGAAAAAAAGTGGGGACATTTTTTTCTCAGAATTCTGTGATTAACGTCAGAAGTCTGACTTTTTTCCTCAGAAATTTGAAAAAAAAAAAAAAAAAAAAAAAAGACATCCCCACTTTTTCCAGTGCCCCAAATCCCCTCTTGTACAACTCAACTTAAATAAAAGGTGGGGAACTTTAGCCAGTGTGTCAATCACGTGTGTCATCTTATCAAATGCAGGTCATTTTTTTCCTTTCTTTTTTTTTTTTTTTTTAGTTAAAGGAAAATTTAAAAATGTTTTTCACATATTTATCATATAATGCAAACAATCAATCAGAAAAAAAAAAAGTAACCTTCAGGCTGGAACGTGTTTCTTTTGTTTGTTGATGGTGGAATAGAGGTTGCTGGGATCAGTGGAAACGCCAGCAGAAGAGGAAGGAAATTTCAGAGTGCTGTAAGTCACAGTGTCATCTTCATCATCATTATCATTATCATTATCATTACAGACCTGGAATGAAATATGATGGAGCACAATTATTTTTTTTCTGACCTGTGACAGAAGTTTAAAATTCACGATCTTAATGTTAATATATTCTTTTGAGAACCTTACCTTGGCTTTACACTTGGACCTCCTGATAAAACTGACAGAGACATAGGAGACATCTTCAGCATCAGCCTGAATAGTGAAGACAACATATAGACTGCTCACTAATGCATATGCGGAGTCAGTTTGACAGGTATCAGTCCTTTTGGAGTTTTTCTTGTCCTATTTGTCTTTCATCCATTCTTATAAAGGATAAAAATACATTTCAAAGAATAAATGCAGTAGCTGCGAGAATAATGTCTGTTCACTTTGTTCTGACTGGCTATTTTCAGTTTGCCTCCCTGGTCTCGTCACGTTAATCACCCCCAGCTGTGTCCCCCACCTGTGTGTGATCTCCCTGTGTTCTCTGAGTGTTTTTAAGTCTTGTCTTCTGTCTTAGTCGTTGCTGGTTCGTCTGCGTTATTCCCCTCCGTCATCCTGTGTTGTTTCCCCTCGGTCTCCCTGCGTCTCTCCGTATGTATTTCCCTGGACCTCTCTGCATCTTCGTTTCTGGTTTGTTTTGTTAGTTTTACCCAGTTTAGGTTTTCCTGCTTCACCTTCACCCACGCCATTGCTGTTTGTATTTTCTTTTGTTAAATAAATACTCATCTGCACCCGAGCTGCCGCATTTTGGGTCCTATCTCCAATTCCACACGTCTGCCACCGCGGTCGTGACAGTGACACAAATTTAGAGGATCATCATTTAGCCTGGAGAAATAGTTTGCTGCTTTATAAGAAAGCCCTCCGCAAAGCCAGAACATCTTACTATTCATCACTGATTGAAGAAAATAAGAACAACCCCAGGTTTCTCTTCAGCACTGTAGCCAGGCTGACAAAAAGTCAGAGCTCTTTTGAGCCAACCATCCCTTTAACGTTAACTAGTAATGACTTCATGAACTTCTTCACAAATAAAATTTTTATCATTAGAGAAAAAATTACCAATAATCATCCCACAGATGTAATATTATCTACAGCTACTCTTAGTACCATTGATGTTAAGTTAGACTCTTTTTCTCCAATTGATCTTTCTGAGTTAACTTCAATAATTACTTCCTCCAAACCATCAACGTGTCTTTTAGACCCCATTCCTACAAAACTGCTCAAAGAAGTCCTGCCATTAATTAATTCTTCGACCTTAAATATGATCAACCTATCTCTAATAATCCACAGGCCTTCAAGCTGGCTGTAGTTAAACCTTTACTCAAAAAGCCATCTCTAGACCCAGCTGTCTTAGCTAATTATAGGCCAATCTCCAACCTTCCTTTCATATCAAAAATCCTTGAAAGAGTAGTTGTCAAACAGCTAACAGATCATCTGCAGAGGAATGGTTTATTTGAAGAGTTTCAGTCAGGTTTCAGAGCTCATCACAGCACAGAAACAGCTTTAGTGAAGGTTACAAATGATCTTCTTATGGCCTCTGACAGTGGACTTATCTCTGTGCTTGTCCTGCTAGACCTCAGTGCAGCGTTCGATACTGTCGACCATAATATCCTATTAGAGCGATTAGAACATGCTGTAGGTATTACAGGTACTGCACTGCAGTGGGTTGTATCATATCTATCTAATAGACTCCAATTTGTGCATGTAAATGGAGAGTCCTCTTCACACACTGAGGTTAATTATGGAGTTCCACAGGGTTCAGTGCTAGGACCAATTCTATTTACATTATACATGCTTCCCTTAGGCAGCATCATTAGAAGACATAGCATACATTTTCACTGCTATGCAGATGACACCCAGCTCTATCTGTCCATGAAGCCAGATAACACACACCAATTAGTTAAACTGCAGGAATGTCTTAAAGACATAAAGACCTGGATGGCCGCTAACTTTCTGCTTCTTAATTCAGATAAAACTGAGGTTATTGTACTCGGCCCTGAAAAGCTTAGAAATATGGTATCTAACCAGATTCTTACTCTGGATGGCATTACCTTGGCCTCCAGTAACGCTGTGAGGAACCTTGGAGTAATTTTTGACCAGGATATGTCCTTCAACGCACATATTAAACAAATATGTAAGACTGCGTTCTTCCATTTGCGCAACATCTCTAAAATTAGAAATATCCTGTCTCAGAGTGACGCTGAAAAACTAGTTCATGCATTTATTACTTCCAGGCTGGACGACTGTAATTCATTATTATCAGGATGTCCAAAAAACTCACTGAAAAGCCTTCAGCTAATCCAAAATGCTGCAGCAAGAGTACTGACAGGGACTAGAAAGAGAGAGCATATTTCTCCTGTTTTGGCTTCCCTTCATTGGCTTCCTGTTAAATCCAGAATTGAATTCAAAATCCTGCTCCTCACATACAAGGTCTTAAATAATCAGGCCCCATCTTATCTTAATGACCTTGTAGTACCATATCACCCTATTAGAGCACTTCGCTCTCACTCTGCAGGCCTACTTGTTGTTCCTAGAGTATTTAAAAGTAGAATGGGAGGCAGAGCCTTCAGTTTTCAGGCCCCTCTTCTGTGGAACCAGCTTCCAGTTTGGATTCGGGAGACAGACACTATCTCTACTTTTAAGATTAGGCTTAAAACTTTCCTTTTTGCTAAAGCATATAGTTAGGGCTGGACCAGGTGACCCTGAATCCTCCCTTAGTTATGCTGCAATAGACGTAGGCTGCCGGGGGATTCCCATGATGCATTGAGTTTTTCCTTTCCAGTCACCTTTCTCACTCACTATGTATTAATAGACCTCTCTGCATTGAATCATATCTGTTATTAATCTCTGTCTCTCTTCCACAGCATGTCTTTTATCCTGTCTTCCTTCTCTCACCCCAACCGGTCGCAGCAGATGGCCGCCCCTCCCTGAGCCTGGTTCTGCCGGAGGTTTCTTCCTGTTAAAAGGGAGTTTTTCCTTCCCACTGTCGCCAAAGTGCTTGCTCATAGGGGGTCATATGATTGTTGGGTTTTTCTCTGTACCTATGAAGCGCCTTGAGGCAACTTTTGTTGTGATTTGGTGCTATATAAATAAAATTGAATTGAATTGAATTGAATTGAACAACACCATCACAATTATGCTGAACATCCTTTACACTTTCACAGGGCAACATGCCTTCATCACCAACACTTGACAGTCAAAGATAAAAGTTGTCCTGTTGACGCTGTTGAGAAAAAGGAAGAGAACTGTTACCAATAATAATATGACTGCTTCATGGATACTTAATATAAGGACCATTTTAAATACAATTTTGTGTCTCAGCTTTGGTTTAAAATGTAAAATTATTTCTGCTGTATATACAGAAAAATCTGCAGACAAATCAGTATAAGGAAATAACACAAATCCATTTGAATGTAAACGTACTTCTTACGCTCTCCAGGTCGCCTCTCTAATGACACATCTCTAAACCTTTTTTGTAAAGACATATAAAAATACATCTGTTTCCTCTGAGTAATGAGGTGTCACTTCCTCACATTGACTTCAGTCTTTCTCTTCCAATCACCAATATTTGTTGAATTAGTTGAGATCACCTGTTTGTTACAATTTAGAGTTAAAAGTAAAAAATTATTTTTTATAGTTTGCCTATTCTAAGCTTGTGTACTTTAGTATTGTGTTATTGTGCTATTACATGTACTCCGGTGTGGTTAGTGACAGAACAGGAAGTTGGAGGTGTGAAGATTCTTAGTGAAGTGTCAGGGACCAAGCAATAAGGCATAGAGGACACAGATGTTTAATTCAAAAATGGGCTTTTATTGACCCCAAAATATGAAAGATAATTAACAAAGCCAAAAAATTAAACAAGCAGACCAATAAGAGAGACTGATTTCACTTTAATTGCGTTAAGCTTTACACTGATATAAACTTGCATTGTTGTGGTACTAATAATAATAAACAATAAAGACAAAAATGACAAAAACTCATTTAAGTAGCAGATGTGAAAATTATCAAATTATTTTTAACAGAAAAACTAAAATAACGAAGCAGCTAATTCTACAAAACCTTCATTTTTAGGTGATGTTTTTCACACTGTCCACCTCTAGAGAGAGTCTCAGCTCTCTCAGTGGCTTCATGCCTGGAAGATCTGATATTGTCTGTTTCATCACCACTAAATCTATTGTCATAGATCATTGTATATGAACTACAAAATAATTCTTCAGAAATTATATCAAATAAAGACTGCATAAGCTAGCAATGAGATAAGATGAGCTGCATCATACCTTGTGCCCATGACCACAGACAACAAGTTTCAAGCAGTTACAAATTTACTATTTTAGAGCATGCTTATAGCCCTGTTTACTTTAACCTGCATCTTAGTTGATGATCATCAGTCAGTCAATATATGCAACATTTTAAACAACGTCATACATGCAGTAAGTAATATCTTATTTCTTTGGCTTGTTTACAGTGGAGTAAAGGCTGCTGGGATCACAGAAAACTCCAGAAGTGGAGAAAGCTTTCACAGTGCTATAGGTCACAGTGTCACCATCATCAGCACCGTCACCTAGAACCTAAAAGAAAACATGAAAGCTAAATTCCACATACCTTATAATTTAAAACAACATATACTGGTCATGATTTGGATAGAAATATACTTTACCTGGGCTTTCGTCTTACTCTTCCTGGTGAAGTTGATGGAAGCATAGGAAACACCAGGTTCAGTCTGCAATATTATGACAATCAGCTCATCAACTGTCAGCTTTCAAGTATTTGTCTTCATTCACACAGACACATTTCATACAGCACATACAGCAGTGAGTACTGGGTGTAGTATGTGACCTTTGCAGGGTTGAAGTTCTGCTCTGCACAAATACAGGACAGCGGAGTAAGAATCTCACAGTTTTCTTATTTATTTTTGGGCATCAACTATTTTATATTATCCCCCATGAATCCTTTGTTGCTGCAACTACTTATTTCTACACTACATGTTATACTCACATTTGCATAAAGTATTTTATTATTAGTGTTAAACTCACTGTGTTTTCTTCCCTTTGCCTTTTATTTCCTGAAATGACAAGACAATCATGTTTAGCTTTTGTACTGAAAATCCACAGTTTCAGTTTTGTCTCATTTCTAAAGCAAACAAACAAAAACAAACATCTAACACATGGCAAAACCGCAACAGTCAAAAGGAGACAATTACATATGTTACAAATATAAATAGAAATCTCAATGATCAGTGAAACGCTTGCAGATGTGCAACACCTGGAAACAGCTGTCTGGAAACTGCCTTATATGAGTCGGCAAAATACATGAAACTCTCAAGATGAAACATATTTCTACACACATTGAAAATACACAATTAACTTTTTTAATTTACCTTTCAATCTGTGATTGGTCTCACCTTTCATTGTCTTCTGTCTGATTATGATTACAGCAATCGCTGTGAGTGCTGCCAAACCCACAAGAACAACAATGAACCACCATGACCAACCTGGAAACAGAATAAAGTCAGCGCAGTCGCTGCCGCTGTGAAATGAGCTGGATGTTGTAAGCCTTGTGAGACACACTGAATCAAATGAATTCTATTTCAGCTCTGACATTCGTATTTGTGGTTTTAGTCACTACCTTGTTTTTCTTTTATTTTGTTTGTAAATGTTATGTAACTTCCATTTGATGTGGTTCTGTCCTCTAAAGTAGTCCCTCCACTTCTTATAGCTGAGGTTGGCATAACTGTAGTTGTTGATTTTGTTGTTGCTGTTCTTTCATCTCCACCTGTACAATGAGAATATACACCATGTTGCTTAAGTAGTATTCTATTTAACACTGCTGTTATATTTAAAGTCAGTTACATAAGATGAACATATATTTGTTGTAATTATGAATTTCAATTTTAGTTCAGCACCGTTCTCACCTGTTTCGTCACCCGAGGACTTCAAGGTAAAGGGAAACAGCTGTGCTGATTTAGTGTCTTTATTTGTCACATTACACTTCAGTGTCTCATAAATCGTCTGCTTAAAGGTAGATGATCTAAATGTGACAGTAGAACTGCAGTCACCTGGTGATATCTCCATATCTGAGTTAGATATTTCCTCGTTACCCTGATACAGCCACTCCACTGTGTAACTACAGCTTTGATGTGGGAACACATTGCAGGACAAGATGAGTTTATCATTGTCCTTCTGTTCAGTCACTGGTGATAATGAAGATGAGAGAGAAAGACATCAAGAGAAAAAAAATGAATAATTAGTAATTATAATTAATGTAATGCTTCAGCAATTTTTTAAAGACACTTTAAGTTAAAAACATTAAGATGTAAATACTTACTGTGAAGAAAAAATAAAAAAACAAAAGAGTCTGAGTGTTGGCTTCCTGATATGAACTGCCTGCAGGTGTAATCACCAACATCCTGATCTGTGACCTTCTTTATAACCAGAGCACAGTCTGCTGTAACATTCAGTCTGTCTGCTTCTTTCTGCATCTGTCCATGTTCAAAAAGTGTTACAGTGTTTCTTTCTAAGTCATTGAAGAGCCACTCAATGTTGTCACAGTTATGCTGACCATGTTTCACATTTTCACAGGGTAAAGTAGCCTCATCATCAATTCTGACAATCAAAGATGAATGTTGCCCACTTGCTGCTGTTGAGAGAAAGAAAGAGAAATGTGACCAGCAAACTCAGAGTACGACTGTGTTGTTCATACTTTGTCTGAGGACCATTTTAAATAAACACCAGTTTTTGTCTCATCTTTGGTTTAAAATCTATGTCATTTGTATCCTTACCTGCAACCAGACAAATCAGTAAAAGCAAATTATCCATCTGAATCCATCTGACGGTAAACATTGTGCTTCTTCTTAGTCTCTTGATCTAATGACACATCTCTGAAGATTCTCCTCAAAGATATCTAAAAATAAATCTGTTTCCTGTGTGTCACTTCCTTGTAGTGACTTCAATCGTTTTCTTCCAGTCAACAGCATTTGCTAAATTAGTTTAGATCATCTGTTTAATCTATCACAGTTTAAAGTTAAACATTAACACGTTATTATTATTGGATACATTTGTTTACTCTAATCTTGTGTAATCTTATTAATAAAAGAGGAAGTTGGAGGCTTGAAGAGCGTAGTATTTTTAGAAAAAAACATTAACATCATGATGTTGTTGCACTGTGTGTCATGGTCCGGAGTCTGTAACTCCGTGTTTATGTTTTAGTTTATTTTTATTCTGTGGTTTTGGTTACATTGGGTGTTTGTACTCTTCTGTTTCATGTTCCTATGTTCTGTGTCCCCCAGTCTGTGTTAAGTTGGTGTGTTATGTCATTACGTGTATGTGTTTCCTGTTTTACTTTGAAGGTCCGTGTCTGATCTCAGTGTGTTCAGTTTACTTTTCCCCTGTCTCGTCAGGTCGGATTACTCCCAGCTGTGCCCTCCTTTTGTGTCTCATTCCCTCGTTATCCTTCTGTGTATTTAAACCTCGTGTCTGCCTCTGTTAGTTGCTGGTTCGTCTGTGTTGTTCCCCTCGGTCTCCCTGCGTCTCTCCGTACCTCCCTGCATCTTCGTTCTGGTTTGTTTTGTTAGTTTTGCCCAGTTTAGGTTTACCAGTTTCATGTTCACCCGCTACTTCTGTTTGTATCTACTCCTGTTCAATAAATACTCACCTGCACCAGAGCTGCCGCATTTATGGAAACAGAATATGGAAACAAGTTTGTTTCTGTCGATATTAAATTATTCATAATGAGGCACTTTAGACAATTGATGTATGTTTTTCTTTACTTAAAATTTTATTTCTGAGGTTCATGTTGGGACTCTCTTCAACTCTCTGTGAATGGTACTCATGGCCATTGATCAGTGGTCTTTGATCATTGGGTTTTGGTCAGTGGTTGTTGATCAATGGTCATGAGAATTTGCATAATTAAGATTAAGGAACTGACCTCCCAGCCCATTGTTCCTTCAGTGGGCTGGTTTCAGTCATTATGCAAATGTACTGTTTATAAGATTTGGGGAAACCTGCAGTCAGCTGAGACTAAAGAAGTCACTTGGATGAGTGACGAAACGTTTCTCCCACAAAACGCTACGTCCAGAAGAACAGAATCAACTTTTGGAGATTTACTTTCCTGCATGATTGAGAATGCATCAAGACCTGTTATCAACCATTTCATAACAACAGAAACATGTTTCTATGTTCAAAAAGGGGAACCTAGTGCTAGAGCAGCTTTCATCAGAGTGTTAACACTCAATTTCTTGACAATTTCTGACAAGAAATGGACTCTAGAAATTGACAGCCACATTAGGGCCATCTTATATCTTCACTAGTAACTTAACATCTCCAACTTTGTCTTACGTCATTTACCAGACCACTGCAAATGTTTGTGTTTAACCCTAAATTGTGATACATTAAATGGATGATTTCAACTAATTCAACAAATGTTGGAAACAGAAGAAAAATGACTAAAGTCAGTATGAGGAAGTGACACCTCCTTACTCATGCAACACAGATATATCTTTAGATGAAATTTTAGACATGCGTCATTAGAGTAGAGACTGAACCCACATAGCAAAATTGGTATAGCCCATTGATGGCCCTTTGGTGGCCCAGACCTGGTTTGCCAGATGTGGCCCACACATGGGCTAGCACAAGGCCAGTTGCAGACACACTGGTGGTCCTGTGCTGGTCCAGAACAGTTTCAGCTTTGGCCCCAGATGTCAGCCTAATGTGTACCTTACTCAAGCCATGTAATAACAACATGTGCCGGAACATAATTGTGCAAAAGCACCATGACAAAACTCTGTTCAGACTCTGAATGGACTGATTCTTATATAGGACTTTTCTACTCTCCCGGATTACTCAAAGTGCCATATGCCACACTCACCCAATCACACACTTTCTACAAACCAAGTGCTTCCTAACTACATTCATACACATTCACACTCTTCACATGCAGACTGGAGGAGCCAGGGATCGAATCACTTACCTTCCAATCAGTAGGGGACCTGCTCTACTTCCTGAGCTACAGCCACCCAGTGGTAACTGTAAGTAAACCCTCACTAGGTTTTGGATAAAGTGTACACTCACAAACCTGTCAAACCTGCGTTTGAAACGCTGGCTGCAATATGGCATTTGTTGCAATACTATATGTTCCCATGTTCCAATGTTCCTAAAATAGGATGTCCCTATGTTCCTAAAATAGGAACACAGGAACATAAATAGTGCCATCATTGCCAGACCTGGCCCACATCTGGTTAACATGCACCCTGCCATGACACCAGTCAGTCAGAAGTGCCAGCTTGATGCCGGATCTGGGGAAGACCTGTTATTTTTTATGAGCCTGGGCCACATAAACCAAACCATAATCGGGCCAGATATTGCATGCCATCACATAAACAGTGCCATCTACGCCAGGCCTGGCCTATATCTGGATGACGTACCACTTACCATGCCAGAAGTCAGCCAGCAGTGCCGGCTTGACACCAGATCTGGGCCAGACCTGTCTGCTATGTGGGAAAGAGAGAATGCACTATTATCACATTCCGGTGAATTCAGTGTATTTATTTCTTTATATATTTTTCCATTTAATGATTTTGAAAATTACACATAATGAGAGATACAGCACACATTATTTTAAAATTTAAACCAAATATGAGACACAAACTGGTGAAAACATAATTAATTTGCTGGTAAAATACTCTTTCATTTTTGACAACAGCAGCATCTGGGAAACAGTCTTTTTTCACTGTTTAGAGATGGTGATGAAGACTCTTTGCAGCGTAAAAATGTGATGATTGCTCAGCATAACTGTGACAGTATTATATGGATCTTCACTGAGTTTAGAAATAGTACCACTCTTTGGACATGGGCAGACTGACAAAGGAGCCGAAACTAAATCAGACAGACAGTGTGTTAAAGCAAACTGTGGTCTGGTTACAAAGAAGGTTACACATCAAGATGTTTGTCAGGACAACTACAGACAGTTCATGTCAGGAAGACAACAAGAAACAGACTCCCATGTACATCTTTCTATTGTTTACATCTTAATGTTGTCACCTCAAAATCAAACATGACAAGTCTACTTTAAATGTGCAGCTAATAAACTTTAAAATTTGAAAAAAAAATAAAAAAATAAAAATAAAAATTAAGAGCTTAAACATACAATACAATCTGAAAACAATACAGCTGCTGCAGAAAAATCAGCAGTGTCACTGCATAAGAAGAAAAGTATTGTACAGTAGTTTACTCCTAAAAACACTGTATGGCTAAAACTAGAAAATACCTGTGGCAAGTGTAGCTTATGTGAAGCCAGGAAGGAAATCCATGAAAAATGCAGAGATTTTAAGTCAACAGAATTCTTGGTATTACAGCTCTATCATTAAGACAAGGGGGGATCTGAGGAATTACAATTGTTATTGCATAAACTTAATGTTTAGATGTGCATATGACAGCTGTGGTAGTGTTTAAGAGTGTGAGAGTAAAGAATATTAAAAAAGAAAATACAATTGAAATGCAGACTTTATGAAAATTTGATGAAAGGTAAGTACAAATGGGTGTATTGTTTTAGAATGATATATTAATTACTTGCTCTGTTTGTGTTTTCTTTTCCAATGCTGCCTGTCTTTTTGTACATGAACACTGAATGTTCTTGAATAAAAATATCTATTTTGGACTTGTTCCCAGTTTTCTGGGCCCTGCGTCTGGGTCCTCACCCCTGTGAAACTGCTAAAAATACTTGAGGAAATGAAATGAGAGACTCAATGCCTGCTTCAGAACCTTGTTTGGTAAATATTAAAATACAATTACAGTCAATGAGACTTGATTCGATCATTCAGTTTTACAACACTCCACAGTCACAGACATTTCAGGCATTCAAACTGTCATCTTTATAATCAAAAAATCTAAATAAGAGCAGAACAACTCAGAGTTCAACCTCAGGGCAGCTCTAGAGGAACAGCTGGACTTCAGTGTCTTGCTCAAGGGAGCAGGGGTGAGAGTTATTTCAGCAGGGTAAAGCATCATTTACCTAAATGTCCAAATGTCTCACTTAAATTAAAATCTACTTTTCTCACTGTTAGACCACTGCAGTTACATCTGTTAAAGCAAGGAAGTCAAATATAATAAAATTATTGAGATATTCTCAAAATTAAGAAAGAATCTGATCACAGTTTTCTATCCATTTCCTGTCCTGTTAGTGTTTGGGATTTTTTTGTTTGTTTGTTTGTTTTCTAGTATAATTTATGGTATTCTGGGGTATGTCACACTAGTATAGCATCCACTTCTTGAGAGAATTGTTCTGTATATACTTACAAATGCAACATTCAGCACTTGAAATTAAAAATACTTGTGTGTCTCAATTTATGTTTATAGAACAGACAATATACATACACTACAAAAAACCCAAGAAAATCACATCTAATATACTTTTTTTTTTTTTGAAAAATAATGTCTACCTGAATCCTTGGAATGATGGGAAATACATGATTTTAAGTCAGTTTCACCACTGATCTCAAAGTTGCGGCGCGAGCAAATAACTTTCTGTGTCAAGCTGACTCGACTTGCATGTCAAAAAGCTCTACTGTAACTGCAATTTGGCCCCACTGTCTTTATATCACAGTGTGCATACTGTGTCAAAAGCTGTGAATGAAGGCGTGTTTCACATTTTGATCACTGATAAAAAGGTGTCACAGGTTTTCACTGGATGCACCTGTAGATGAAGGAGGAAATTAATAGGAAACTCAAGATTTTGATTTAACAGCTCCATCATCCTTTTTTTTTTTTTTTTGTTTGTTTTACAGATCTCGTCAAAGAAGCAGATCCCTTGTGAACTATATCTGTTTCCTCCAGAATATTATCCAGAGTATTTGGATGATCTATCTTTAAAGTCATGTTGCTATTGCAGAATGTGTTTTTCATTGTTTCATAGCAACACTTGCACCAGTGGTTACTGTGTTTTGTGTTTATGTTAACAGAGAGCTGCAAAAGTAAATTCAAATAGTGTCCCATGAGAAATAACACAAATGCTCATCTTAAATTTACTTTCCTCCATAAAAGTAACAAAGTGTCACTGACTGGTGATTTAACCCAGTATTCCTGTATCATAACTTTTAGTTTCTTTTTCTGGACCCCCTTATATAACACAATTGTAGAGTAACACATTCTAAAAATCTCTGTTTCCCCATCTTCTATCACTTAGTTAAACAAATTGTAGTCCTTTTATTTTTACCAATGTAACAGCAATTAGCTACAAGCTAATTCTTTCTTGTTTTTCTTTTCTTTCTGTATTGTGCTGTATTATTCTCTTCTTGGTGTTATTTTTGCTAAATTAAATTACCTGAACTGGACCTTGATTTTAATATTTAAACATTAAGCAAAATCATCATCCTTTAAAAGCCAAATGAAGCCACGAGGGCTAAGAGTGATGCACAGCTGCCTATTTTTTTTTGTTGGCAAGTAGTTGCAGACTATTAGTGTAGTTATATTAATAAAATACTGTTGTATTTATTTATGTGTTTATTCCTTGCCCATATTGCACTTGGCAAGCTGAACAACTTGAGCAAGGGTCCAAACAGAGTCAGGAGTCCCACACTTTTAAAATAAATTATATCTTCTAAAAACAATCAGGTTGTCCTTGTGTAGCTTTCATACACATGAAATGCAATATGAGAGGCTTTTAGGTTGATCAGAGACAGAAGCCGCTTCGGAGCTGAGCCTCTGCTTCACCAATGACATATAGTCAATGTGGATATCTGTGCCAAAGGTTTCAGACAGACGCAATCCGGAGGTGTTTATTTTAAGATTAGTGCATTCCCAGGCCCTGTTTGGCTCAAGACCAAATGTACTAACCACAGACAAAAAAAACCTGCTACTGTTTCCATCTTTGCTAAAGTGTATGTGTGTTTACACTACGTGTCTGCCAAGGAGACTTAATAAAAAAAGTTTTACTGATGCAGTTTTCTGGTTGAATATTCTCTGCTCACTGTCTCCTAATGCTTCATTCATTTTATGTGGGTTTCAGTAAACTGAATTAAAAAACTTGGATGGGTGGGTTCAGGTGGTGAATGGCTGGGACTGATGAAGTGCTCACGGGTACAGATGCAAAATGAACACAATGAACAGGGCATAGGCAGAAAGTATATTTGTTTCACAATTTCACCTGATCTAACAAAACTACTAACATTGTCTGTCAACTCCCTACTATATATATAAATTATACATTTATATTAAAAAAAAAATCCCCACTCGCCCCTGTGGGCGGTCAATCCTTCAAGCTCGGGTCCTCTACCAGAGGCCTGGGAGCTTGAGGGTCCTGCGCAGTATCTTAGCTGTTCCTAGGACTGCACTCTTCTGGACAGAGATCTCCGATGTTGTTCCCGGGATCTGCTGGAGCCACTCGCCTAGCTTGGGAGTCACTGCACCTAGTGCTCCGATTACCACTGGGACCACCGTCACCTTCACCCTTCACATCTTCTCAAGCTCTTCTCTGAGCCCTTGGTATTTCTCGAGCTTCTCGTGTTCCTTCTTCCTGATGTTGCTGTCATTCGGAACCGCTACATCGATCACTACGGCCGTCTTCTCATGTTTGTCTACCACCACTTTGTCCGGTTGGTTAGCCACCACCATTTTGTCCGTCTGTATCTGGAAGTCCCACAGGATCTTAGCTCGGTCATTCTCCACCACCCTTGGGGGCATTTCCCATTTTGACCTCAGGACTTCCAGGTTATACTCGGCACAGATGTTCCTGTACACTATGCCGGCCACTTGGTTATGGCGTTCCATGTATGCCCTGCCTGCTAGCATCTTACAGTGTGTGAATGTGTGTGTGAATGGGTGGATGACAGGTTGTGTAAAGCGCTTTGGGGTCCTTAGGGACTAGAAAACCGCTATACAAATACAGGCCATTTACCATTTACTTACACCCTGCTGTTATGTGCTGGATTGTCTCTGGAGCATCTTTACACAGCCTGCACCTGGGGTCTTGCCTGGTGTGATAGACCCCAGCCTCAATGGATCTTGTGCTTAGTGCTTGTTCCTGTGCTGCCATGATTAGTGCTTCCGTGCTGTCTTTCAGTCCAGCTTTGTCCAGCCACTGGTAGGATTTCTGGATATCAGCCACCTCCTCTATCTGCCGGTGGTACATACCGTGCAGGGGCCTGTCCTTCCATGATGGTTCCTCGCCTTCCTCCACTTTCTTGGGTTTCTGCTGCCTGAGGTGTTCACTGAGCACGCTGTCAGTTGGGGCCATCTTCATGATGTATTCTTGGATGTTCCTTGTCTCATCCTGGACTGTGGTGCTGACACTCACCAGTCCCCGGCCTCCTTCCTTCCGCTTAGCGTACAGCCTCAGGGTGCTGAACTTGGGGTGAAACCCTCCATGCATGGTAAGGAGCTTTCTTGTCTTGATGTCAGTGGCTTCTATCTCCTCTTTTGGCCAGCCTATTACCCCAGCAGGGCACCTGATCACGGGCAGGGCGTAGGTGTTGATGGTCCTGATCTTGTTCTTACCGTTCAGCTGACTCCTCAGGACTTGCCTGACCCTCTGCAGGTACTTGGTGGTTGCAGCTTTCCTAGCGGCCTCTTCATGGTTCCCATTCGCCTGCGGGATCCCCAGGTACTTGTAACTGTCCTCTATGTCTGCAATGTTGCCTTCTGGTAGTTTGATCCCCTCTTTTCTGGCTACCTTCCCTCTCTTTGTTAACATCCGACTACACATCAGAATTTACTATATATATATATATATATATATATATATATATATATATATATATATATATATATATATATATATATATATATATATATAGTAAATATTTTTTTCTGTAAAAATTGTGTGTGTTTCTGTTCTTTGTCCTGTTCTGTTTGTATATGTGCTTTTATTCTGCTGCTGTCATGACCGAATTTCCCCTTGTGGGACAATTAAAGGATTATTCTATTCTATTCTATTCTATTCTATTCTATTTCATTAACAATAAATCATGTAGCAGGAAAGTGTATCCACTTGTTTTTCAGTTTACAGCTTAATAGTGCCATTCTCCAGACTATATTGGGAAAAAAATGTAAACATAAACAGTTCAAGTAGCAAAAAGCTGGCTCCCTGTTCCATAGTTTGCCTTTTATCCTCTCGCTCTCTCTTCTTTGTTCTCTTTCCACTCACCCTTAACTGGTCCCATTGGGTGGCTGCCCCTCCCTGAGCCTGGTTCAGCTGGAGCTTTCTTCCTGTTAAAAGTTTTTCTTTCCCAAGTTCTTGCTCATAGAGGGGTGTTATGTGACAACTGTTGTGAATTGGCACTACGTAAATTAAAGTGATCTTTTATGCTGCATTTATTTTAAACAGCATTGAAGGATAGCTATTTCACTTTTCCCTCTAACTGCAAATTATTATTAGTTAAGTTTGAACTCAAAGATGTAACATCAATGTGCAACACCTGGGTTAGTTGATCTTGAGATAACTTAAATATTGAGACTATTGATGGCACTCTAGAGTGCAGATGGAAAATATCAAACACCTGTCAGCAGCTGGTCTGTTTAGTAGAACTAAGAGAAAGAAACAACTACACTGTCAATGACTTACCAAGCATTTAAAGAAATATCATCCTATTACATTTTTTCTGTATACACTGTGTTTTTATTACTGTTTCTGTTTTATTTTGTTTATGTTGCATAGTGTTCCATATCTTCATAATAATATGTTGTGTCATTTTGAGACATTTAATATTCTAAATGTGCCACTTTGTGAGGACAATTTTCATATCCTGGTGATTTCTCTGAATTTTTTGCCCTTTTCTGTCTAAAATAGTCAAATAATTTAGTGTTGACATTTTATTCTTAACCCCACGTAAAAGTCGTTTGTCTGTCAGCTCCCTGGTATCTCTGGGCCAAGAATGCGGAGTAATATACTTGGGAGCTGCAGAGCATCACTTAACATTCCCTGTGCAGAGCTATGCTGTGTAACCTAACAACCACACAGGGGAAACAAACAGAACTAAAAGGCGACACTGATTAATGCAGAAGAGCTAACTTTGCTAGGATATCAGATTAACCAGATTTCCAAACCAGAGGCTGGCACAGCAATGTATATATGTGCATATGGGTTTACAATAATTAATGGAGTAGAACGTGTGCAATAAAAACTTTCTTTAACGCTCTCTTGGTTTTTAAAAGTGTAACTAGAGCCTTTTGGGCTGATGCTGGTACTATATTGAGAAATTTGAGTGGCAGCAGTGCATTCAGCAGATGTTCTATGGGAATGATGATAATGTAAAAAGCAATGTGATAATTTGGCCGAGGCTTTTCTTTTTTTTTTTTGAAAAAGCTTTTGCCAAACAGGATATGCAGAGGCATAAATGTACATTTTTGTCTGGTGGGTTGCGAGCTGCATGATGTCACCCCGAGGGCGGAGTTATACAATTGAAAGAGAAGAAGCAGAGGGTGGATGTGAGGTGCAGTCTCATCACAGTCACCGCCGCCGTCAGCATCATCTGAGGTGTGTCTGCGCCGCCGGAGCTGCAGACAGACAGAAAGGACCAACAGAAAAAGATCCTGTTCCTCTCTTTACACCGACCATGGCGTCAAAATGTCCAAAATGCGAGAAAACGGTGTATTTCGGTGAGTGAGCAGCCGCTGCAGAGGCCGCCCAGCATCATAATTCTAACAGATGCGATGACCGCTGGGTGGGAGTGTTATAATCAACCGGGGGGTGGTTTTAATATGAAAGACTGACAGTGCAGTATTCTTTAAATCGACTTTTACTTATAATCGATAACGTGTTTTCTCGGATACAACATAATGAGAATTTGCGGATACATCACTGATTTTAGAGCTCTACAGAAGATTTGCACCCATTGATCAAAATGGGCATTGTTTTGTTATAAATAGGCTTATCGAGTCTCCCACACACAGAGAGACATAACTATTTAAGACACTCATTCATCCTGTTGGATGATTTTTATTATGTGTTAGGTGGAAACAATGATTAGAATCGTGAATGGTGGATTTTTGAATTCATTTACACATATGAATTATTTATTGGTATTACATTAAAAATGCATTCACACTAAATCACTCATTATTTCCTTTACCATTTGCACAGAACAAAGAGATTTTTAACTGGAATCCTTTGAGGTTTTGTGTGATGTTATCTTGTGGGCAAACTAACTAATAGAGTCTGTCTTTATATTCATCGATCACATTCTTGCATCCTTTTTATTGGACCACACATTTACCATGTTGTCTATCTTTGTTGGGGTAATAACAGCTGATCAGTCAAGCCAGTATTAGTCAAACTAATTATATACAAGTGTCACAACATAATCTCCACATCAGTGATATTTATATTTACAGTTTGAAAATGTTACTGTCGTGTCACTAAGTCAAAGTACTTTAAAATATGCAGTATGAATATTATTTGTCTTTATACAGTGGCATCCTCTGTCACTGTATGGGGCATAATTTCACCCACGTAAAGGCATGTAAATGTATTTATTTATCTATTTTAACCTGTCAAATTTGATTTAAAGCTTGAAAGTCTTTTACAGAATATATCAAAATAAGCATGTAACTACATTACAATACAAAACTCTGGGTCCTAAAAGCACTGCTATAGCAGTCCAACAGAATGTCAGAGAAATTCACAGCTGAGTACCACAGACACGTTGCCAGATTGGATGTGAAATCAAAGTGACAGTTTTTCTCTAAAACTGATCCAAAAATTCCCCAGATGGTGAATCTCAGAGTCCAACAGACAACTGGTGCATATCGACACAACCCATATCAGACAGTAATGGGTTCACTATCTTTGGATAAGATTACAAGGAGCCATTAACAGACCTGTAGTCATAGCCTCAGCTGTGTTATCTGACAGCTTGTGAAAAATCCTTTTTATGTTGGCTTTTAGAAGCAGGTAGGATGAGTTTAAGCGTGTTAATCGCTGGTTACTGGATACTATATTCACTGGATAGTAGACAATACTGTCAAATAGGGTGGGGTACTATGATACTAAGGAGTTAATTTAACATCTATTTTTAGCTTCTTCTTTTTTTTATTTTGGTCCAATGCCATATGGCATGGTAAATAATTCATTGATTTGCCAATTTGTTTTATGGATCAATATTCTTTTTGTTCTTTCCCCTTCCCCATTTCTCTGGAAAACAACAGCAAAACCACACCCTGCAGGCTCAGTCAAACTGCTGCTCTCTCTCTCTCTCTCTTGAAACTCTGCAGGAAATTAGAAGCTTTAAAAAAAAAAAACGAGGTTCTGCAAAAATGTATTCCTCCTAGAAGTGGATACTGTTGTTTTGCAGAGGATTTTATTACAGTAGAGATAGTTTAGCCTTTAGGATTTCTGGATGCAAAGTTCTCCATAGCCATAAAGAAGATGATGCTCAAGACACAGAGTCTATAATGTGATTTTTAAATAATAAAACTGAGCTAATGTGATTTCTTCAGTAAATTCAGTTCCTTGAGTAAGAACCCAGAAGAAAACCAATGTTATGCTGTGCAGACTTGTGTCCTTCACCATCCAGGCATAGTTCTGTGTGTCGGTGTGACTTACTGTCAGATATCACACTGACAGGGAGGCCAGGCATTGAGTCTAAACAGGAAGTGTCATGTTGTATCAGTCTCAGGGTATCAGCTGAGATATTTTGGGAGGAGGACAAACAGATAAGCAACTGTCAGTGAATTTCTCGCTCCCTCTGTCCATCCTCCTGTCTTTTAGACAAAAAAGTCTCTGTGACTGAAACTGCAGGTCTTAAAAAGGGGGTTATGATGTTTTTCTTTTGACTGAACAGAGTAATATTTGTTTTCCCTCTTGACTCACACTGTATGTATTTTTCACTTGCAGTCACATAAATAACTGGGTAGAAAAAAAAACAGTTCAGTCATGACTGCTGTAGTCCACAGAAGACAGCTCTTTCCATCTATGGTAATTTGGTGGTACAGTGTGGTACAGCTCTGTCCTACCATAATGTGCAGAAATGAAAAGTTGGTGGTGGAAAGAGCAACAGGAAGACCCCCTGTACAGAGCAGAGCAGGTATCACATGACCATGGATAATACCTTAATAAGGAGCAGCATGAACGGGAAGAGCATGGGGTGGAAGTGGGTTGCAAAGTGACTTGGACAACAGAGTAATTTGAACACACTGTACTATGTGTTATGTTTGCAGCAGGTGTCATAAAGGTGCACTCTAGTTTCTATGATTTCCAACTTGTATTTGTGTCCATTATGCTAAAAGGGATTGCATTCATTTCCAATTCAGTATTTTCATTAAAGGGCTCAATCAAAGTGGCTGTGCTGGATTCAAAGTTGAAAATGATTATTAACTATCTTATTCTTGGCCTCGGTGAAGTCCTTCACTCCATCCTCCATGTGAAACAAGTTGTTTTAGTTCTTCTCTCTTTATGCCCACTTTATCTGAGTCGTGTTAGACATGTCACACATATATGTGTGAAAGTTACTGCAGTTTTTGCTTTGTGTGTATGAGTTCCACCTTCATTAAACACAGTTTTAATGTTAAAGGACTAGTTGGTTGTCAGTTTTGTGGGTTTTTGATATGGTATATATTCACTACTCTGTGGTTTTAAGCATTAAGACTGAAAACAGAGGAAAACCTCCAAAAGTCCCTGCTATGCTAACATTATCCAAAGATCATCCATTATCCAGACAGGAAAGAGATCAGTTGTTTGATCGACCTCGCCAAATTTTAAAAAAAGTATTTTTTAAGACTTCACATTTAGATTTACCTTCAGATTAAGGTAACTTAAGTATGTGAAGGGATGGAAGAACAGACAGTAGCTCTATTAAAAAAAAGGAATAAATAAGAAAATGGAAATGTCTGAGTCACCACACTGCCCTTTAGAAAGCAGTGGAAAGAATGTGTTTCAGGCTGATATGAACTCATAAGTGCCCATTAAATATCGTCTGTCACTTCGACAGTCACTCGGCTGTTATAATTCAGAATACATTAGTGCTTATGTTGTGTATTCAGGTTGTGTCAGAAAATATAATTGCTACTGTACTTCACATGCTGACACACACCCCCACAAAAACCTTAATAACAGTGCATATCATTTCTTCCAAAGGTTGCTGGACCCATATGTGAAGGTTGATTTCATGGCAAAAATAGCTACTTTTTGTATCAAAATAACCTTTTTTTTTTTTTTTGAGGACAAAATGTTTCTTTTTCTCATAGAAAAGATGGGTACTGTTCAAAGCAGCAGCAAAAGGATCCTGCCTGTGGAGGAGTGTTTGCACTGGTGCACAAATAAAGCACAAAAAGAAAGAGAAAAAAAAACATTTTCCCCTTTCTCTGCATTCAGTGGCAGCGCTCTTTTCTAAGCACTAAAGCACTGACCCATAGAGGATGGCTCTTTCTCAACAGTCCCTGTGTTTATTTTGTAAAAGTAATATATGACTCAGACTTCATTGAGTGCACTTATAATCAGATTTTAATAACATATTCCCTCTGTCAAGAATGCCATGTGATTGGTACTGTATGATTTGTTAGTTTGTTTATTAGTTTTCAGGATTACTCAAAAGGTTATACACAGATTTGAATTCAAACTTTACCAGAGTTATAAACTGATCCAACTTAAAAGTAAGTAATATTTGTTTGTGGGGGCAGAACTGTAGTGCCATGGTCAGAGCTTCACACCAAGAAGGTCCTGGGTTTGAATCCAGCCTTCTGAGTAGAGATTGCATATTTCTTTTCCTTTGTGGGTCTTCTGGTTGCAGTGGGTTCTTCCCAAAATTCAAATAATCTAAATTGTTTATAGCGTCCCCGCCCACTCACACACACACACACACACACACACACACACACACACACACACACACACACTACCAATGAATTATTGCAAACTAGTCCAGATATCGTTTTGGATCCAAAGACTTATATATGCATGCTGTGACAAACTTATGACTTCATTAACTTCATTATATTATAAGAAATTCCAGGACTAAGTCCATTTATTTTATGTTTCATAAACCAAAAGCACGATATAACATCAAACGATCTTTGTCTCTTCCTGTCCCACAGCGGAGAAAGTGTCATCTTTAGGGAAAGACTGGCACAAGTTCTGTCTAAAATGTGAGCGCTGCAACAAAACTCTGAATCCGGGAGGCCATGCTGAGGTAACAGGATGTGAAGAGTGTATATGCTTCATTTTCCTTATGCAGTTATGATTTGTTTTTGTTTTATGAAGTGCAAATATTTCATGTTCAAAGGTTATGTTGGTAGGCTACATTGCATCAACATAATAAACCGTGACTGCGAACAATAATGTCCCATGCACTCTGAGGCTGTAAGCTGTTTGAGATGAACCTGGTTTGATGGTAAAATACAGACTTTTTGAAATCAACCAAAAAACCTGATCATTTAACATCAGCAGAAAGTAGCTGGATTTTTTGGACAGTTACTGTGCTGTCTTTGAAAACACGTATGTACTGTGCAGGAAAGTCAGTACCTGTGTATCTTCAGTGCGTCACTCCTCCGAGAAACCTGGAAGCGCCTGTACTTTACTAAGGAGTTTAACATTGTCTGACATTGTTGTAGAGAACCATAAACCAGAAGGCGTAAATCTCAGAGACATCAGGGTTTCACACATCTTAGTGCTTTGATGAGATGGCAGTTTCAACTGTTGATTAAAGAAAATAGACTTGAATCGTGGTTATGTGCATGTAGTGCAAGTTAAATATGAAAATGAGTATGCTTAGCCTAATCATGTTTAAATAAGCTCAAAGATTTGTACTCTGTGTCCCCCTTTAATCATTGTTATAATGCATTTATATTCACATATGACAGCTCATCATCATTCATAATGCATGATGTTCTTCAGTCTGTTCAGAACAAACTCGGTACAAAATTAGCTGTACATAAAATTAACAGCTCAGCAGCCTGTTATTTAAAACTCATCAGACTTATCAGATTAAACTGTTTGTGGCTCTTGCTGTGTTTTAATTAGATTTTAAGAAGGAAGGGATGTACTGAAAATCACAGATGAGCTGACAATGGTATTCATTGTACGCTGCTAAAATGCATTGATTTAGTCAGTGAGAGCAACTTTATTGTCCATTATCTCCGTATTTTCTTCACAGTGCTTCATTTTGGCCTTTATTGTGCATATTTGTCTGCTTTCAGAATGGTTTTATTGTTAGTCTTCAGGTTTTTTTGGTCTTGTCGTGTGAACCACTTTGACATGCATATTTGCTTGAAAGGTTCAATTGAGTTTAGCTGAAAAACACATCCTCTGTGAATGTACATTCCTGGGATGACTGAAAAAACTCCACAGAGTATTTATATAAACGATGACAGCGTCTAGATGACAAGGAGCATTACTTTTACTGAATCAGTGAGGCTTATTTTATGTCTAAAAACAAAAGTGAGATAAGGGTTTTTATTACCATAAAAATAAATGGTTAGACAAACTCAAGTGCCTTCAAATGCGGTCCAAGTTTGGAGGATTATGTGAATCCACACAGACTGAAAACAACAGTTTATATAACTGCCGTTTTTTTTTTCTTTTTTCCGTCTGGTTCATAATATTAACAGTTACAGGTATAGCTTCAGTCCATTTGTATCTGCTTGATATTTTTTTTATTTGTATTTAAGGTCAACTGGAATCACAATTTCCCTGAGGGAACCTCCCCAAGGGTTAATAAAGTTCTATTCTATTCTATGTGTTAAGTAATGGATGTTTCCTCTGTCTGTCCCCTTTACACTGTGCAGCATGATGGAAAGCCTTATTGCCACAAGCCATGCTACGCCACCCTCTTTGGACCAAAAGGTGGGGTTTCCCCTGATGTGCAAATACAGACGATGAACACAGATTGATAAAACTTAGATTTATGAATTCTACCATTTGTTGTTTTTAGGTGTAAACATCGGTGGAGCTGGATCCTACGTGTACGACAATCCTGTCAACGAAGCCCCTGCAGCCGTTTCCTTGGAAACAAACGCCAAACCAGAGGAGGAGAAAAAAGCCCCCGCACGGGGACCAGTGAAGGGTGAGAAATATGTGGAGCAGAAATAGAAAAACTGTCATATGGAAAGAGGAGAAACTCAGTGCCTCTGTGGCAGGATACAGTTTAATTTAGATTTGGAACAGCAAACTAAAGAACAACAAAAGGAATAAATGAGCCCCAGATATGTTTTAGGGAAAGTGACAATTAATGGAGAAAACTAAGGACAGAAATATGAAGAATCACAGCTAAAGGACAAAAGTAAAAATATCAATTAGTGCCTTAATCCTACAGCAAAGTAATGCATTTACGGGCACTGACATGAATTCATTTTCGTTTTCATTTATTTAATTTTACATGTTTTTATTATTATTATTATTATTATTATTATTATTATTATTATTATTATGACATTTTTAAACATTTTATGTTTTCCTGTGTATTTTCCCAGACATATTTATTTCTGTAGCTATTATTTTTTTTATTTTGATGCTCTACACGCAAGTGTCTTTAATTATCTTTTTGATGGTTTGTTCAGAAAGTGGTGCAGTGCATGTTCCTGTTGGTGCAAAGGTGCTGATCTCACTACAGCAGATTGATCATTACATCTCAAACTAGAGAACTGAGGCGATCTCTAATGCTGCAAAAAACTGGCAGGATTAAATTACCTTACTTCATACCTATAATTATTTAAAACAATATTGTTTTCAGTTAGTTTCTAGGCTTCTGGCTTTACAGTACAACTAAAATGATGTAAACCACAAATTCTATCTAATGGCGTTTATTTAAATCACTAAATATCTGATGTAGTTACTATTAAGTTTTTTTGTTTAATTCATTGTAACTTTTGCAGCTGCAAGCTTCTCATCTTTCTCTGGAGGCCCCAACATCTGCCCCAGATGCAACAAGACAGTGTATTTTGGTGAGCAGAATGCTGTTTCATATTTAAATTCTGCAACAAGCATGTATTTGTCCTACATTTCTACATAAGCATTGGAAACTGTCTGTTTTGGTCCTCTGCTCGGTGTAATGACTGTCTCTACCATGGTCCGTGTTTCTGTCTGTGCAGCTGAGAAGGTGTCATCTCTCGGGAAGAACTGGCACCGGCCTTGTCTGCGCTGTGAGAGATGCAATAAGACTCTGGCACCGGGCAGCCATGCAGAGGTGAGAGATGAGTCAGTTTGCAAAGCTGGAAATCAGAGTATTAGTAAAAATGTTAGTGTTTTTGATTAGATGCACAGACAGTTACTCTAATCATATTCAAAATGTATTAGTTTAATCAAGAAAGATCTCAGAGTGTGAAATCGTTGAACACAATTTTAATTTTCACAGAGATACACAACATCTTCGTCTTTTCTCTGTCAAATACAGTCATGTATTGTGTTTTCTTTACTGACTTAGATTATGTCACAAGATAGAAAAGGACACATTATCACAAGCTCCAGCTACACATTATGATAAATCTCTCATCTCCATTTTTCAATTTATTATTATGCCAAAAATGTTTAGTGAGTTTCTCTTTTTTTTTGTCAGGTTGTTTTTATGGCTCCAGATTATTTTAATTGTACTAACTTAACACCAGTGCTAGTGATGGCATTTTGCTGTTTTAAAATGCACACAATGAGACTGTAATTATATGTGTGTAACTGTGGGTCTAGTCAAGGCGTCATCATGGGTGAAAGACAGAGTCAGTTCCTAGATGTTCTACAGGTAGATTGTCAAAAATACACATATAGTATTTGAGTCACATAAGAAAATGTTTTAGTTAATTCAGCCAAAGAATCAATAAACTTCTAACATGGTGAGACATCAGTGTCTGTCTGTTCACCGACAGTTCACAAGAGTCACTACTCCTCCTGCCATATTAATCATATTTTAATCCAGTTTAAACAAAATGATCACCTAATGGCTTTACACCCAAAGCATTCTGAGGGTTAAGATCACATTTGTCATTTTATAATCAGTAAACGTGAGCCGTGATGGCTCGTGAACCAGATGAGCCACTACATCACTGACATTCATCTTCATGTAATCATCTTTAATTTGTATATCTGTAATTCAAAGGATTTAGTCTGTCAGGCTAAAGTAAAGGTGAGGTGTAACATCTCTGTGGCCACATCCCCATCCAGTTATTGTGCCCCAGACATGAGTTAAAAATAAGCTGAGCCTGTCTAGTGTTAAAATTCAATCCAGCCATCACATGATGAGATGTTGCTGAGGTGTAAAATGTGTTTGTTGCTGAATTTGATTGATGTTAATAGAAGCTGTTTATATTTAGCATATTGTGTTCTGGGGTTTTCAGCTGGTAGAAAAAAGAGAAAGCAGATAAATGTTGTAGTTGTTTCTATCTCATGTACACTGAATGTTGCTGAGAGTTAAGGTAGAATGAAACACTAAGTGAAAACATTTTCAAATATGGAAGAATTGAGAGGAATGGTTTTCTCTGTGTTTCAGCATGATGGGCAGCCTTACTGCCACAAACCATGCTATGCTGTACTGTTTGGACCAAAAGGTATGTAATCTGAGTATGGGAGGGGGGGACTGGGCTGTGGGGAAGGCTGGTGCTGGACTGTTTTTTAAAACAATGGCTCAAACCACTGTGTCCCACAAAAATCTGTAAAATATGTTAATTTAGTGACATAAATACATCTGAGGCAGTCGTATTAGTCAGCTTTCAGGGTAGAAATAAATACTCACTGTTTTATGACCTTGAAGGATCAGATTCAATGTGACCTATAATACCAATATCTATGTCGATGTGAAATGTATATGAAGAGAAAAAAAACTGTGTGGGGATTTAAAAAGTCTAGTAAATACTATAATTGACATGGACAGCTAGTTAGTCTTTATTATTTAGTCTACAAGGCTGGAAAACTTTGGAAAATCTTAAGCTGTGTCTGTGTTATCATACTCCAGCTCCATGTTATTATAGCAAAGAAGGATACAATTATATGGAGTCGATGTTTGTATTTTTCAGGAACCAATCCCAAAACCTTTGCAAAGTGAACCATAACTAGCCAAATGGTTATTTTGTGTTAATGTATGGTTTTTGACTCAACAGACCCTTTAAATTTAAACGTCTGGTCTACCCTTCTCAGGCGTAAACACCGGAGGTGTCGGCAGCTACATCTACGACGATCCTGAAGCTGAAGCGCAGTCTTGAGCTCTGAAGCTGCTTCCAGCACGCAGACAGAGAAATGCCACCAGGACCCTCTGTGTCTCTATGATTTGCCTTCAGTGGTCATTGTGACAAATGATATGTACTACACTCACAGGGATGGAAACTTAGATGTTTATGTTGTATTTGTATATTGTTTATATATCTATTTTTTGTACCGAAACAGGCCTTTAATATGTCCTCCCATGTGACTTTCAGATTTGCCTTTGAGTTTCTTGGTTCTCTTTGCCAAATAATTATTAGCCTGTTACTATAGTGAATGAAGGCTCCTGTGTTCTTTTCACTCTGGATTAGTAGATTTTTGACTTTTGTGCACTTAAAACATGTACTGTATGAAAACAAACAAACAAACAAAAAAAAAGTACCAGCCCTCCAGTTTATAGTCAGTGTTTTTTGAACAAGTTTGTCTTGGTTCTATAAATACGAATGATAGCATAGTGAAGATACACATTTTACAAAGGAGTGCATTTTAATGAATGCCATTAAGGTGATTTTGAGGGTTGCTGCAAACAAGAAATGATCTGCTGTTCTTCACATTTTATACAGTAAAAGTGTGTGATAGCAAACCTGAGTTCATTGTCACTGTGTTTCTGTTCCCAGCAAATATGGTGGTTGGGGCCTGTGTGAGTTTCAGATTTTATGGAAACCCACACAGCCCACAGTGGGAAGCCAACTGCAGACCCCTGTACTGGCATGAGAGGCAGGACAGATGGGCACCAGAGAGGCAACACATAGTGGGGGCTGCCCACAATAAGCAGAAAGGGGTCCACAGTACCGCTATGCAGTGTACTCACAGTATGCCCACGCTCTAGGTCTGGGCTGCCATACTGGGGACCATCCTTGGCCTCACAGTGTAAGGCCCACCTGTGCTCCCTGGTACATTACAACCAGCAAATGGTAAGAAGTGTGAAAAAAAATAAACACTACTTTCTGCTGCTCTCTTATTGCACCACATATTTCATTTTTACATGGATGTCCTTCTTGTCACAAACCCCAAGCATTTATATATTTTTCCAGTCTCAAATGGACATTTGGTTTGTCAGGTCAATGTTTGAACTACAACACCATGGAGGCTTGGAATCAGTCGCCTTCTTTCAGCTTAATTTTTCTGACAGTGTAATATAACATTTGGTTCCATTTCCTCCACACTAGTCACATCTCCCTGTATGGCGTTTCTTTAATTATTATTAATGTCCTAGCAAACATGTCTGCACAGCGCCACACTGGGCAGTGTGGCGCTGTGAACTGTTTGCTGGATACACACACAGTCTATTACGAAACAGCAACCGTACTAAAAATGTTGTAGTTAGTCATGTCAAAGGGGAAACATGATTTAGTTGGTTAGCCTTTTATTCTATAAAGTGTTAAAAAGAATTTCAACCAAAATTTGAATTGTGTCTTCATGTTGCTTGTTATGTGTGACCAACAGCCAGAAATGCCATAAGAAAGGCAAGGCAAGTGTATTTATGTAGCACAATTCAACAACAAGGTGATTCAAGGTGCTTTACAGAGACATTAAAAAACAAAAACAAATAAAAAGCATGATTTAAAATTGAAAAAAAGAAAAAAAAGAAGGAACAGTAGATAAAATCAGTAGTTAAAATGTAAGTTTTGAAATTTAAGCTTAAAAGTGTGGATTTGGTGTTTTATTCAAAAGCAGCTGAGAACAGGTGAGTCTTCAACCTGGATTTAAATAAACTGAGTGTTTCAGCTGATCTGAGGCTTTCTGGGAGTTTGTCCCAGATATGACTGAATGCTGAATGCAGCTTCTCCGTGTCTGGTTCTGACTCTGGGAACTGAAAAAAAAAACGGATCCAGATGACCTGAGGGATCTGGAAGGTCCATACTGGGTCAGGAGGTCACTGATGTATTTTGGTCCTAAACCATTCAGAGCTTTATAGACCAGCATCAGAACTTTAAAGTCTATTCTCTGATGGACAGGCAGCCAGTGTAAAGACCTCAGAGCTGGACTGATGTGGTCCACTTTTTTGGTCTTAGTGAGGACTCGAGCAGCAGAGTTCTGAATGAGCTGTAGTTGTCTGACTGATTTTTTAGGTAGACCTGTAAAGATGCTGTTACAGTAATCAAGCCTACTAAAGATGAATGCATGGACTAGTTTTTCCAGGTCCTGTTGAGACATCAGATCTTTTATCCTTGAAATATTCTTGAGGTGATAGTAAGCTGTCTGTGTTGTTCTAAGTTTAGAAAAACAGTCAAACTGCGTCCATCACTACACCCAAATTTCTCGCCTGGTTTGTGGTTTTTAGGTGTATAGATTGAAGTTCTTTGGTGACCTGTAATCGTTTTTCTTTGGCGCCAAAGACTATTACTTCAGTTTTGTTTTTGTTTAGCTGGAGAAAATTGTGGCACAACCAGTCATTAATTTCCTCAATGCATTTACCAAGAGCCTGTACAGGGCCTTGGTCTCCTGGTGACATTGTGATATATATTTGTGTGTCATCTGCATAGCTATGATAGTTTATTTTGTTGTTCTTTATAATCTGTGCCAGTGGGAGCATGTAAATGTTAAACAGAAGGGGTCCCAAGATGGAACCTTGGGGAACTCCACATGTGATACTTGTCTGCTCAGATGTGAAGTTACCTATTGATACAAAGTATTTCCTGTTTTCTAAGTATGTTTTGAACCAGTTTAGTACAGTTCCTGAGAGAACTGCCCAGTTCTCCAGTCGTTTGAGTAATATGTTGTGGTCAACTGTATCAAATGCTGCACTGAGATCCAGTAAAACTAAGACTGACATTTTTCCACTGTCTGTATTCAGACATATGTCATTAAACACTTTGGTCAGAGCAGTTTCAGTGCTGTGGTTTTGTCTAAAACCTGACTGGAAGGCATCATAGCAGTTATTCTGTGTTAAGAAGTAATTGAGCTGTTGAGAAACTGCTTTTTCAATGATCTTACTTAGAAATGGGAGATTTGAGATCGGCCTGTAGTTGTTCATTTGTGTCTTGTCAAGATTGTCCTTTTTCAGTATAGGTTTAATTACAGCAGTTTTTAGTGGTTCTGGAAACACACCTGACATTAAAGAAAAGTCGACGATCTGTAACAGGTCTGACTCCAAAGTCTTTGAGACCTTTTTGAAAAAACTTGTTGGCAGGACATCTAAACAGCAAGAGGAGGAGTTTAGTTATGGTAAAATGGTAAATGGCCTGCATTTGTATAGCGCTTTTCTAGTCCCTAAGGACCCCAAAGCGCTTCACACTACATTCAGTCATTCACACACTGGCGATGGCAAGCTACATTGTAGCCACAGCTGCCCTGGGGCGCACTGACAGAGGCGAGGCTGCCGGACACTGGCGCCACCGGGCCCTCTGACCACCACCAGTAGGCAAACATGGGGTTAGTATCTTGCCCAAGGATATTTGGCATGCAGCCAGGAGGCAGCCTGGGATCGAACCACTGACCTTCTGATTAGTGGCTGACCTGCTCTGCCACCTGAGCTACAGCCACCCAGTTGACCTAAGATGTCCTCCAGATCTTTGCTGTTAATGTGGTGAAACTGTTTCATGGTGTTTAAACAGTTTTTCGGTGGACACAGTACATATTCTGGATCTGCTGTTGATGTACCAATTGCTTGTCTAATCTTTTGGATTTTGTCTGTGAAGAATTTGGCAAAGTCATTGCAGGCCATGGTCGAATGAAGTTCAGCTGCCACTGACACAGGAGGGCTTGTTAGCCAACTGTAGCAAATAAGACCCGAGCATTATGACTGTTTTTGGTGATGATGTCAGAGAAGTAGGACATCCTTGCACTCCTCAGTTGTAAATTATAATTGTGAAGTTTCTCTTTATAGATGTCATAATGAACCTGGAGGTTTGTTTTTCTCCATCTGCGCTCAGCTTTCCTACACTCTCTTTTTTCATTTTTCACTAGTGTGGAGTTTCTCCATGGAGACTTCTTCCTTCCAGAGATAACCTTCACCTTAATGGGAGCAATAGTGTCCATAACATTTAACATTTTAGCATTGAAGCTATTGACGAGCGCATTGACTGAACCCCTGGACAGGTCAGGTGTTAATGGGAAGACCTGGTTAAAGATCTCACTACTGTTTTCAGTTATACACCGTTTTGTGATCACTGCTGTTGACATATTTGTATGGGCTGAAATTTTACTTTCAAAGAAAACACAATAATGATCAGACAGGCCCACATCAGACACAGTAAGCTTTGAAATGCTCAGGCCCTTGGAGATCAGTAGGTCAAGAGTGTGTCCTCTATTATGTGTGGCCTCTGTTACATGCTGAGTCAGCCCAAAGTTGCCCAGAGTGTTACTCAGGTCTTTAGTCCCTTTGTCCTGAGGGTTGTCCACATGGATGTTAAAATCCCCAACAATAATTACACAGTCGAAATCAACACAGATCACAGACAGCAGTTCACTGAGATCATTAAAAAACTCAGTGCAGTATTTGGGAGGCCTGTAAACATTAAGAAACACAGCTTTGGATGGGGCCTTCAGCTGTGAAGCCACATATTCAAAAGACTGAAAACTTCCAGGAGATAGCTGCTTACATTGAAATGATTCATTAAATAAGACAGCAACCCCTCCTCCTCTCCTGCTCACCCTGGCCTACCTGATAAAACTGTAGTTAGGGGGGGTCATCTCGATGAGAACAGCTCCACTGTTATTTTGGTCCAACCAAGTTTCAGTTAAAAACATAAAATCAAGGCTGTGCTCAGTGATTAAATCATTAATTAAAAATGTTTTCCCAGCTAAAGATCTAACGTTTAATAAAGCCAACTTAAGTGTTTTAGAGGTATTACTTGTCCCCTCGTGTTTGGGAGCAGTCTGTGGCACACAAGGTATGTTTACTATATTTAAAGATCTTTTAGAGTGCAGATCTCTGTGTTTTGACCAGGCCACATGTCTCCTTCTGTCACCTAAAAGTACAGAACTTTTAAAACCTTCTAGTAAACAGGGTCCCAGCTTCTCCTGGGAAAAGTCACCACTGCCATAATCCTCGCAGCCCAGATCCTCCACACATCAGACTGTGGAGACAGAGCATGAAGGTGGTAAGGAGGAACTAAGGAACTAACTCTTCTTGCCTCTGATGTCTCTCCTTTCTGAAGCTCTTCCCGGGTGGGGGCAGATGAAGATCCTCCTCAAGGTTTCTGCTGGGCTTTGTCTGTTCTTGCACAGTGACAATGAACTCAGGTTTGCTATCACACAAGCGTCAAATCCTTGCAGTGCAATTACTGTAACTGACATTTTTTGTCTTAGCTGATTATTTGAGAACTAAAATGTTAGCTTTTAAAATTAAAAAGACCAATCATAACCTGCTTACAAGCAAAGAACACATTCATGCTGGAAAAATATTAGCAGTACCATGAATAGAAATGCATGTATTCTGTGGTTATTGTGTAGTCATTTATCTCTCTTGCATTAGACTTCTTGTTGAGGTCGTGGGTATATTGAATATATAGGAGGAGATGTACTTAAATTGTTTATTTTGTTGTTTATTTAATACATAAGCAGACTTAAGTCAATAATGTTAAACTGTGTCCATTTAGATAATCCTAGGTGCACGCTACATGGCGTTCCACAAGGATGTCAAACATTTGTTTTTAGGTGTTATTAGCTGCAGCAGGAATCCCCATAAACCGTACATATGTACATCTGTCTAAATATAATCTTACAAGTAAAAGAAGTAACTTTAAAAATATACAATCAAAATATAACAAGGGTAGTCTAACAGGACATAAAAATAGAGCACTCAAAATTCCTCACGAAATCTCACAGGGGTTGTTTTGCTCACTCTTGAAAGCTGCTCCGGCTAAGAAAAGTGGGCGCTCATGCGGTGCAGTTCATTTCTTTACCACAAGGCGTCACTGACGGACCGTTAAAGGTATATCTTTAATTCATTCGGTTGTTTTTTTTTTTCATTGTGAAATATTTAAAAGCTTATCTATTATTGACAGGGGTTATATAAATTAATAAATTAATATGTGTCTTCATCCATAGTATTTCAAATACAGTGATACAGAGAAGACTTTAATGAGATCGGAGACCTCTTATTAATCAGAGAAATTAATGTTTGATGTCTAAATTTCAGGAAGAAGGAAACTTCAAGTCAGACATCCCCCAGCAACATCAGAGCAGGGTGCAGGTTTCTACAGGTCTGTTTGTAGTCTGTCACATGACAACAACAAACAGCCTACTAACTGCACTGGCAACATAAGCCCTGCCCACTGCAGCTGAAATTATTTATTTTGCTTTTCTTATATTACATTAATGCTCCGCCTTTGAAAGACATAACCAAATAAAAAAACAGAGGAACTCAAAATAAAACGTCACTGGCAGGATGCGGTTTGACGCGCCCCTTAGTGGAAACACGGACCCCGGAAGTAGCAAAACATCCAGTTCAACAGACAAATACCGGAAGTTAAGGAGATTTTCTGCAAAATATACCAATATCTGCACTCCATGTTACCTTATGTTATGATTTCTACCGTTCTGACTTTTCCTCTAAGTGTTATTAAATGCTGATACTTAATTATTTCATTAATGTTGTATTTTATATGGGTTACCAATGTTATTAGATTTTTTGGTTAAAATATCAATTTCATCATTTCATTATTAATAATTTAATAATTTAGGGTGGGGGGTGTATACGTTAAGGGTCAAAAATCAAACCTTTCTCGCAGAAATTCTCGTTTGAGTCTGAATGCCCTTCTGTACTTTGACGGATGCACAGTCAGTCGTTTTGTTTTGAAAGGTTCTACCGGAAGTGACGTATTTTATTATGGGTAACTTAAGCTCTCTGCCACTTCTGCTTTGACAGGCTCATTTTGCACGACGCGCCATCTGTTGTTTAGCGGCAGCAATAACTGAAAAAAACCTTTTAAGTTTCCACACTGGAGCTTCCGTTGATATACTTTAACGTTAAATCCGTTAAGTATTTGTTTTCTGTGTGAGGGCAGCTCGAAAAAAGGAAAGCGAATTATCCACTTAGCTAATTGGTAGCTAACTGTTAGCCTGTGACGTTGTTAGCTAAAACAACAGCCGCGGAGGAATTAGACAGCCTGTTTATGTTTTCGCCACTTCAGAGACATGTTGGACGGATCTACCGCTTATGGCGATGAAGCCAACATCGGCAACGTCGAAAATAACAACCCGATATCGCTGATTTCCAGCAGCGATGCGACGAACAAAACGAAGCAGGTTCTGCTGAAGAAAGGCGGAAGGAAGCTGCGGAACGCAGCGCCGCTGCATCACCACAAACCCCCGAGAAACTGCCCCAACAGCCGCCTGTCGGACCACCACCACCACAACAACAACACCCTGACGGCCTCGACTGGTCACAGACCCGCATCTCAGGGCGGAACCGAGCCCGGTGAGACCGTGCTCACCCTCCATCCCTTCAAACATGGAGCCAGGAAAGAGGTACAGATTACAGCTGCACTGCAGCTCTGCACGGGCTTGGTGTTGAACTGACAAGTAAACCTGTAGTAAACCTTTGTTGAACAAAGGCCATTAAAACCATAATGGGAAAATAAACTATGATCCACAAAGTGTATGATCATATCGGTTGCCTTCAGAAAGTACAAAACGTCTAATAAGCCTTAATATATTTTATTTTAAGGTTTGTTACAAGTGTGCATATGCATTTCTTTCTCTCTGGCATACTGTTAAATTTGGTAAAGTTGGTTCTTCATTATATTTTATAATCCAAACATTTAATGAAAATTCAGTGTCTGCAGCCATGTGTATATTAAAGTATTTGTGAAGAAGTACATGCAGACTCATGTACAAGTGCACGTAAAGATACCCATACAAAACTAATTGGGCTGAAACCCAGTTGTTGTGCCTGAGGCGTTTTTAACTGACGCAGTTACCACTCTTTCTCCTGAAGGTGACGTGAGTCGAGTCTTTGTTCCTCTTTCACCCCGCTGATTAGCCGAGGAAAAAATGTTCCCAATTACGCATGGATGGCAGGCTTGTCTGTCAGATAAATGCAGAAGGGAGAGTCCACAAAAAAGACAATGAAAACATGTTTTTGGTATAGGAAGTGTATTGCTTTAACAGACGGACTTGTTGGCGTTATTATAAATGTGCAATGTTGTTCCTGCTTATTAAAAATGTTTGGTGCCTGCCTAAGCTTTGTTTGGGCCTCCACCAAAGGAAAATCACCTGGACTGTATTAGCAACAGTTTTAATCATATTTTCCTTCAAACTGGATCTTTCGTTTTACTCAAGCTAAATTGTTTCGGTTACTTATAGTAACACAAACTATCAAAGCGGATCAGTTGTGGTTAAATGGCTTGTTTTGAGTCAGGAGAAAACCTGCATGTTTAAGAATATCAGAAAACAGGGTGTTGCTGTGTGTAGCGATTTGACGGGGTGGGTGAAAACAAGTATGAAACTTTTCAGTCTATCGCAATACTACGCCCCCAAGCTTATCAGGTTATTACGAAATAATGACATCATCTAACTGGCAGCGGGTCTTCAACACACCCGAGTCTTTTGGTTTTCGTTTCCTTTTTTTTTTTTTTGGTATAAACTCTGTTTCTACACTGTGGTTATACTCTGATAGTGAAATGTAAACACCCCCCCCCCCAAAAAAAAAAAAAATCAGGAGTCTGTAACAGTCAACAACTGGATTTTTACGCAAAACATTGGTGTCAATAAATTGGTTCCTTTAGACATTACCATGCCTGCATAAACAGATGGGAATTTGGATAATGCAAGCACAGAAAATAATAACAAATGAGGGAGGTTTGAAGCATCAACGAGTAAGTCAGTTTCTCCAAAAGTGAAACCTAAACTACAGGCTGTGTGTTTGTCTCAGCAGCTGTGAGAGAAAAACTGTTCAAGCAGAAAAGTTATAATTGTACACACAGATGAGTCCAAATGACTCATAATGTTGATGTGTAAATACCGGTGGTAGAAATAAGCAACTTTTTGACATCAGCTTTACCACATAAACCTAAAAGATGATAATGTGCGACTTTTTTATATGCATTACAGTGGAACCCCGGCTTAGGAAGACCCCATTTAACAAAAAATTCAAGTTACGAAGGCACTTAACGACAATATTTCTGCCCGTGGTACGGCAAAATGCCCACGTAACGAAATAGATAAAATAGAAAATTTAAAAAAAAATGAAATTAAATTCCATAATGTTATGTACATGTACACGTATGTATGCATGCATACGTATGCTTTCTTCAACCTCCGCCACCTCCTCCTCCACCAAGAACTTCGTCTTCAGCCAGCATCGCCTCACTCAAAAGGCGATGGAAAAAGGTGCTTCGACTTACGAAATTTTTGACTTACGAAAGACCCTCTGGAACGAATTAATTTCGTAAGTCGGGGTTCCACTGTATTTTGTTTTCAAAGCCAAATGTTTTCAGATTTTATGATTGTAGCATTCAGTAATTGATTAAATGCTATTTAAATTAAGTGATAATTTTGGCTCCTAAGGCTGATTGGGGGGGGGACAAAAGTGATTAAATGGTTAGCCATGTTGCACTTATTTCCTATTCATCACGTCTCCAAATTCTTGTTTTTGTTTAGCTTGAGCCAAGATGGCGAAAGAACCTTTAAAACCCAAGATTTTATCTAAACGCATCTATGCTGATATTTTGAGCTTCCAACTATGCATTTAACCCACATTTTACAAGCAACCTCACTCTGGAATGTTTGTTTGTAAGGTCAAAAACATCCCCTACTGTGGTCCGTACACTATAATTAATAAGACAGCCACTGTGACATCACGATGACATCAGTTAACCACAGTGTTAACATTTTGGTCACTGAGATGTGCGTGTGTTTTGGAGTAATAAATGACCATATTTAGACAAGAGGGTGAAGTGTCAGTTACTAGCCAAGGCTGCAAAGAAGCAGACGTCTGCCCTTTAGTTTAAATTTCAATGAATATTAATCCAGTTTTATTTCAAACTTTGTGTTTTGCAGCTGCTGAAATTTAAAGGTGGCAGATTGGAGCGAGGGGCTGCACAACCAGGGGGTCAAGCTAACCGCAGCCTGCCTAAGCATGATCAGACCAACCCTAATGTGAATACCAGGAGCCACAAGCCCAAGCAGAGCCAAACACCTGGTGCGGCTCACCCCACAAAGAAGAAAGATAACAGCACACCGAATAAACCCACCTCCGTCCATCAGGCTCAAGAGCAGAAAAAGCCCCTCCACCCCTCCAACAACGTAAAGATTGTGAATGCACTGCCTGCTGAAGCTGCACCTGAATACCTCAAAGATGGTGAGAAGGTCTATGCTGGAGCTAAGTTCAGTGAGCCACCCTCACCCAGTGTCTTACCGAAACCGCCCAGCCACTGGGTCGGAGAAGATGAGCCTATTAAGAGCAACCAAAGCCGGGAGCAAATGACTGTTCATTTGAAGTCACTGCTGAAGGTTCAGGATGCATCATGACCACAATTTGGAGTTTCAAATCAGAGCTGACCTATAGTGTCTGATATGCGATTAACCTTTAATACCCACAATTGGAAAATTAAAATGGAAAGTTAAATGTAGTTTGGCCCTTTTAACACACTGCAATACAATGTAGGGAGTTTTATTCACTGTAGTACAATTTCCCATTAGCCAACATGCTGCCTGCATTTGTGAACATTTTGTACACGTTGTGTTGTTGCTGGAAATCTGACTGACATGCTGTGTATGTCAGATGTTTATCAGATACTTCCTGACTTCTGGTAAGCTGATGAATGACTGAAAGGTTTTTTGTCACTCAGTTAGTGAGATTGTGCAAAAGTGATCTGAAGTCGCCTCCAGCAGCAAAACAATCAGTGTCTGATGTTTACGTCATGCAAAGTGATGACGGCACTTTCTTTGTGAACACTTTGGAAATGGCAGCCATGTGTTTGACTTTTTAAAGCACTTGTGTAAATGTACATAATCTATTGTAAACACACATTTGTGTATATTTTTCTTGTTATTTTAACTGAGATTCTAGTTTTGTTACTGAGGTTTTTCCAGAAAAGAGAAAAAAATAGTCCCCCTGCGAACTGAGGCACTTTGTTACAGTTTCATCAGCATGAGGCACAGTGGATGTAAGAGACTGTTTTCAGTGTAAATCAGTAAGAGCAATCAGGAAGGGCAGGACACCTTGTTTTGATGTTCCAAAGCTTGACCAGCCACTTTGATGAATTCACCAGCCAGCTTAGAGCACAGGAGAGGACTTCCACGTTCTGGCTGTGTACCTTTCAAAAGGCTTGGAAAGTGGACTAATCAAAAATGGGGGGAAAAAAAGAAAAGGCATGACCTTAAGTTACAGCTGCTAGCTGAAGTTCTTTCCCTTCCCTCAACACGGGTCCAGCTGGTGGAGAGTCGAGAGTCAAATCAGGGACTGTGATGCTGACGGGGCTGTTGAAGCCTCAGTGAAAGCAAGATAATGACGACGTTGTGAAAAGTCGCACAAACCAGCTGCTGCAGAAAGCCAGTATCCTGCATCCACACCAAGTGCTTTTTCTTTTCTTTTCTTTTTTTTTTAATTTATTGCACTGATATAAAAAGTGTGTACACTTTAAGTTTGCTTTTTCTTTGTGTCCACCGAGCACTTAGCCTTTTTTCTTTTTTGTTCTTCTTAATTTTTTTTTTATCCCCACACCAGAAAACTAATGTTTACAAAACAGTATCTGAAGTACATCTACACATTAATGTTTCAGGGACTTCATGGCAGTAAAATTAAAATAACAATTTTTGGGGTTTTCTTTTTTTTTTTTTTTTTTTTTTTTTTTTTTTGGACAATCAGTGATGTAAAATTTTGTTATAAGGAATCAGTAACTCAGCTGTCCTCATTTTTATATGAAATGCCAGGATTAGAGTGAGTTGATTAAATAATTTGTTTTGAAGTCACTATATTGAAAAAAAAAATCCCCAAGCATTTGTTGTTTCTACCTCCTGAAATCTTCTAAAGACATTTTATTGTTTCGCTTTTGAATTTGGAAAATTGTAAATTGGATGTTGAGCTACTATCAGACATTTTATCCATGGATGAATTGGTCATTCCTGCTGCCTCAGACACTGGGAATGATTGATTTGTGCTATTATGTGGTAATAGAGGCAGGTAAACATGCAGTAAGTGAGGATGTCTAAATGAGGAGAGAACAGAGTCACAGCAATGTTTGTGTGCTATGTGTTATTTGCTGAATAGAAAAAAAAGAACAAAGTAAGTTGAAAAGAGATTCATTTTTAAAGTTTAGCTTTTTCAGTGAAAGCAAGGACATAAAGGAGAAATCGCTGTTGTACACACACATCACAATGTTTCCACACTTTAACTTTTTACAGATGTTTAAGGCTCACTTGGACAAAGTCAAGTTTTTTTTCTTTCTTTTTGTATGACTTTTTGTATGACTTCTTTTTTTCCTAAAGGGGACTTGATTTTCACTCACATGCTCATGCCATGTACCTCTTACCTGTATTTGTGTTTCTTACACACATGATTGTTTACCAGGACTGAAGTATGTGTTAAAGTTAATACAGGTCATCTTATGATTATGTACCATAAGTTTTTTTTTTTTTCTCACTTTTTTAACTTAAATAATTTTCATGGATGCAGGCAGTTGCTGGATCTTTTTCTTTGACCTCTGTGACGTCGCTTGAATGGAAAATTGTATTAATGTAGCAAGAAAAACTGCCCATTTTATTGCAGTGTTTTAAAATCATTTCATTCCATTTATAAGAATAAGCATAAAAATTTATTTCCATGCCACAATTTGAGAATAAAAGGCGTTTATTTTATAAAGTCTTTCATATCAAAAATTTAAAATGCAATTAAAAAATTGGTAACCCCTACTATATTGTTTGAGTATTCATTACAGGTGGAGTTATTTTTGTGGAAATGGGACATAAGGGAAATTGCAAGACTATTGTGGCAACTTTTACCAGAATAAGGAACTATCACATCATCATGGCATCATTACTCATTTAACTATAAATATTTTATCATATTCACACACACATTAGTTTTAGTCACTGTGTGTGGTTTTTGGAGTAATAAACGACCATATTTCGAGACGAGGTTGAAGTGTGAACTTACCAGCCAAGGCTGCAAAGAAGCACACTTCTGCCCTTTAGTTCCTATTTCAATGAATATTAGTCCAGCAATAGAATAAAAGACACTGACTGATGGTGTTAACATAATACATTACAGTATGACCTGAAAATTAAAAAGTCTATATATATGACCAAGGGCAGTCAGAATCTGCAAACCATACTTTACTTCATTCCTTTTATGAATTCAGAAGGATACTGGGATGTGCGCTGGTGAAAATACGATACAAAATCTCAAATTTTGCCCATTTTACCAATGTAACAAATCCTTCCAAATATCCCTGCATCCAGACTCATTTAAGAAGTTAACAATTTTTAAAGTAGGCCACATCCTACCCCTAGTAAACTCTTTATAAATCCTCAGTCACGGGACTAACTGCAGGTGACTAATATTAATTAATATCAATAGTAATATTAAATCTGATGCATCTCACAGGGATTTAAATGCATTCATCCTGCTGATGTGATTCAAACTTGATCAGACAGCTGAACCTTACTAGTTATTTTGAACAAATTTCTATTCTTGTGAAAGAAAAAAAAATCCTAAAATAATTAAGCAGAGCTTGTGTTATCATTGCATGGCATTGTGATTTTACTCGGCCTAGACATTTGCAAATACTTTCGAAATATGAAAACTGAATTCATATAAGTTTTAATGTTATATTAACTCAAATAATTAATAAATGCAATGTTTTATATGTATATTTATTTATTTATCTATCTAAAGAGTTTAGCAAAAAAAAGAAAGAAAGAAAAACGCCAGTGAGCAGTATTACTATTCATTGGGACCAAAAGTGATACTGTTCTGTTATCACTAAAAGTTGTGAAATGTATCACTAAAATATCATTCTGAGTCAGTTTATTATTCATTATGTGTTTGCAGCACCCTCTGTGGTTGCTCCAAGTAATGCACTTTAGAAACGGCTTTATTTTGAAAAACTTTATTGAACAGGAAGTCGGCTCAGTCAAGAAAAGCAAGTAAGCAAAAAGAAGGGAAACATATCGGCACTAGTGATGTGCGATACCACTGATTTTCTTTCCGATCCGATACCAAGTAATATTCAGGGTGGTATCAACGATACTGATCCGATACCGATACTTTGTACAAAAACTTATTTTATTTATTGTATCTCAAATTATAGCATCATAATGATTACAGGACATCAGATTACTTGTTCTTATCACTTAATAATGCAGAGTTCATCATATAGAAATAAAAAAACTGAAGTTGTGCGCTACTTGAACACCTTGCCTGCCTGCAGCACTAAAGGACTCCGTGAGAGACGTCTGTCTCGCCCTAGCAGCACCTGTCCCTGTCCTCCTCTTCAGTTCGCCTCAACATACGCTCTATTCTGTGATATGATTTACTCTGAGGTGTTTGACAAGGTTAGTGATGTTGCCACAACCATACATGCCAACCCTCCTGATTTTTCCGTGAGAATACGGAATTTCAGTGCCTCTCCCGAAAATCTCCCGGAGCCACCATTCTCCTGAATTTCTCTCGATTTTCCACCTGGACAACAAAATTGAAAAAGCATATCGCAGAATTCATAGCGCGGCCCAGCCAATTCCAGTCTCCAACAATGACGGCAGCTACTTAGTTTTAATATTACTCTTATTTCTCTTTCTGGGTCGCAAAAAAACTTTTAACATATTTTCAGGTGAGAATGTAGCTGTGTAAACTTCAAATATCTGAGCCGACCGACACATCGTCTTCAAACCCCCGCGGTCTTTCCCTACTCGGGTTAAACAGCGCCCGGTTATATTTTAGATAGCATGGAGCAGACAGCAGAGTTTCACTCCACTGAGGGAGCTCGTGACGTACTACTAGCTTTCTTTAGACCGCGAAGGCCGGGTCCTCAGGTGGAAGCAGCCTCTGAATTTGGACACCCCCGCTGTTTCCGGGCCGGCCAATAATAACGGTGACATTTAACATATTTTATCCGATAAATAAACCCTGTAAAATGTATTTATCCCCCCCCAACAGCCCTTTTGAATGTCTCCCTAGTATGGCCACAACACCTCACTCTTGGAGCACTTTTTTGCCACATGTATCGCAAACCACGGCTCAGCTGTTTGTGGAGGTAAAATAAGTCCGCACATGACTCCAATTACGCTCAGCCATTGTTGTGAGTGCGCACGTCAAGGGGCTGCGAGACATTTATACAGCCATATTTCGCACATGACTATGAAAGGCGGAAGAGGAAGTAGTTCCTTTGAATGTAGACAATCCGAATGTTCTAGTTTCTTTCCACTGTGTTCCTGTTAATGATGAACTACAAATTTACTCTAAATTACTAAAATATCGATATTTTAATGTGAGAATTGATTCATAAATGATTGGTATCGGAGGAATCGATATTTCAGGATCGATCCGCACATCACTAATCGGCACACAGTTTATGGTGTCCTGTTGGAGAAAACACTGTCCACATCTTCTGTTTATGGTTGTATCGCTGGTATGTACTTACAGTATAAGTTACAACTTTGTTTTTGAACAATATGTTGTCCGCTAATGCAGTATTTGGCTGTAAAGCTAGTCCTTTTGTTAAGCTAGTTACCTGCGATTTTGGAGGTCGTCTGGGATAGCATCAGTAGTAGTTTGAAAAGTTTACATAATTATACATATGACATATGCTATGTAGTAGCAGGGTGATATATGAATGCATATTATGCTGCACATATATATCATGACTGTATTTTTTGTCTTGTTTTTAGTTTTACCCTTTTGAATGTCAGTAAACCTGTTGACAATGCTCATTGGTCTTCAGAGTGACCTTTATCTCAGCTTATGATACAAACTAACGTCATATTCAACTAGGCTACCACAAACCCAAATCAAATTCCGCCTTTCTAAAGTGTAAGACAGGTGCAACTTTATAAGCATGGAACGAAAGAGAAAAGCCCATTAAGCACACATCGATATCTGAATATATCTACCCTATATCATTATTTTATTGCTAAAGTCTTATTCCTAAAGCCATAAACTAGTTTCATCGTTTTTAAATTACAGTATCTGCATTATTTTGGGTTTGAGGCACTGTATCTGGTGAACAAGTCCTGTGAACAAGATGAGCCACACCAACCGTGGATCCACCTGAATGGTGACCTTTACTGGTGCTAACTAGATTAATAATTACATTACAGCATCACAAAGGGGTAAGGGGATTGCCTAGGTTGTCTATTAGAGTTTCTGATACATTTAGGTAAATTAAATCAAATTACTGTCTTCTGTTTATTATTAAAATCCTATTTTATCTGGTGGGAGCAACATGTCATACTGGACAAAGAAATCTCAAATATTAATAAAATGACCATAAACCATCTATTTTAATACTCTAATATAATACAGTTAATTTAATATAGTATAAATTTAAATCCATCTCAGACAGCATTAAACAATCACCTGATGTGGGAATATAAGTTGTTTTTGTACAAATATATATTTTATGGGGAAAAAAAAGACATTTAATTTACATACTGTAGTAATACTGAGGATACTTGCCTTACATGCCTAATCGTCAGCCAGTTCATCAGTGTCTTAACCATTTTATGTTCCGTGTTTGTGTGCTGATTATTAGACCTTTCTCACCACATTCTCACCGAAAACACTTCCCCTTTAATTCTTAGAAAGGTTGCCAAAGAGCTGTAATGAGGAACAAGAAATGGTATGATATACCTTCTTTCTCATAGCAGTGAATAACTAACTGTCTGCCCTTATGTGCTTCCTTTTTGCTAATATCTCCAACTTTATTTATAAATATACTGTACATTAAAGAAAAAAAAATCAATTTTCCAATAGTCACACATTCAACTTCCCAGTCACGTTTATCTGGTGAGTCCTTGGTGAGGGAATATAAAATTAAATGTAAGCATTTAAATCAGCAAAAACGTGAGAAAAAAACCAAACTAAAATCTCTGAGGTAACAATGAGGAAGTGACTCACTAATTTCAAATTACAAAAACTACAAATAGTCTTTAAGAGGAACCAGTTCAGAGAAGCTGAGAGTGGAGAGTGGTGGAACAATGGTTAAATTTAGATGGAATAAAATATCGTCATGGGTGATCCTGATATTTCAGGTTGTAGGTAAGGATACAGAACTCATTTTTAATGGCAATAAAATATATCTTTAGCAATAATATGTTCATTTAGGTATTATGGCAACTAAACGGGCTCTGTTGTTTTAATTGAGTATGAGATACAGAGATAAACTTCTGTTGGATATAAAATCATATTTAATCTGATGGTTTAAAAAAAGATCTGATTTGTAATAAGTGTGTTTTAAATTTCTCTTCAATTTTCTCAATAGTATCTGGAAATACAATATCCATTTTAAAGAGAGTTGGGGATGATGTCATTCTGCCTTGTCCGAATGTGATCGATGACCAGAATAAATGTGACAAGACTACATGGATCTTTTTCTCAAAAGATCAACCAGCAGTAGAGCTGATCACACTTGGGCAGATTGGTGAAGAGGCCAAAACTAAATCAGACAGACTGAGTGTTACAGTGAACTGTTCTCTGCTTATAAAGAAGCTCACAGTTGAGGATGTTGGTCGTTACCGCTACAAACATTGCACATCAGCAGTAAAACCAACTCAAGATTTTGATCTTTCAGTTCTCTCCAGTGAGTATTTACTTCAAACTATTCTCTACTCAGATTCCCTTTTCATTAGAACAGAAATTGAAACATAACAGTTATCATGGTTACATTAAGATTATCTGTTGAGTGGATTCTCTTTCTTATGCATCAAGGATACACTTCGTGGCTCAAGAGTTGAGAGTTCACCTTGTAGTCGGAAGGTTGCCGGTTCGAGCCCCGGCTTGGACAGTCTCGGTCGTTGTGTCCTTGGGCAAGACACTTCACCCGTTGCATACTGGTGGTGGTCAGAGGGCCCGGTGGTACCAGTGTCCGGCAGCCTCGCCTCTGTCAGTGCGCCCCAGGGTGGCTGTGGCTACAACCTAGCTTGCCATCACCAGTGTGTGAATGGGTGGATGACTGGTTGTGTAAAGAACTTTGGGGTCCTTAGGGACTAGTAAAGCGCTATATAAATACAGGCCATTTATTTATGATCTTTCTTTTAGCATTTAGGTATGAACAAAGAACCGAAAGCACAAAGCAAAGATGAAAACCAGAACCAAGCAATTGTCACTGTGATTCGACTGTAGAAACATGAACAGGTAGAAACGGAGGCTGGAGCCTGACTCCTAATCACTGCTGTTGTTACCTGTTGAAGTTCAGGGTCTGCCAGACACTCAGCTTTAAAGTGGACATGGAACACTTCAGGTATAAAGACTAATTTAGACCATGGACACTGTCTGTGTAGCTGGTTTTATGAGTTAAGATTTTAAAAACATGTTTAGTGCCATCTTCTGTCAGTACAAAATATCTATAAGCAAGATCGATAGGCAAGCAGACTAACAATTCCAAGGAGATGTAATTCTCAGTGTAATTCTCTGAAATAAAAAACACCTTTTAATTATTGGAGTTCCTAAATTTAGTATAATAACGAACAATTCTGACCTTGAAAAAAATATAAAGGAAGAACATAAATAAAACCTGAACAGTTTGATGAGAAGCACAAAATAATAAAACCAGTTTATGGATATATTACACGTTATCTATTCCCAGATTTGAGATAGTCAAATTCAAACCAAATTGTCTAAAACGTAAGATATAAGTAAGATATAGTCAACAAAGGCAACGATTTTCAGAGTGTTGAAAAACATTCTCACAAGGTAAATAGGATGTTAGTTTTTATTAAAATGAAGTCCAGCAAAATTGTTAGCTGGAAGTAAACAATATCAAGGTTTTATTCTCTTTGCAGCTTCATCCTCTTCGAGGTCCATTATCATCCTTGTAGGTTTAGCAGCACTTATAACAGCTGTGGTAATGGTCAACACATGGGCCAGAACTAAAGGTATGTTTAATTATGAGACGTTTTAAAAGATCTCAATTCTTAATAATAATCAAAATAGAATTTAATTCTTTTTTTCTGTTTTTTAGGGAACAAAACACAGATGGTTCAAGCAACAGTACGTGGAAAACTCAGTAATTTAATATTCACATATATCTCTTCAGATAGAAAAGGTCATGACTGGAGATTAGACCACCTTAAAAACACACACTTGAAAGTTTGGTCTTGTAAAGTGGATGGGTGCAGTTGTTAAGGTAGAACCAATAGCTGCTGTAACAGGCTACACTACTTGCAGACTGACAGGAAAACAACACAGAAAAATTTTTTAAAGAGCACAAGTACACTGGATGCACACACACACACACACACACACACACACACACACACACACACACACACATGATAAGCTAACATTAGAAGTTAAACTTTAATTAAATCAAAATTAAAGGGTTATAATAGAAATCATAGACAATTAGAAAGACCAGTCTGATCATTTTTATTTATTTATTGACTTATTGACCTATTTATTTTTCATAGGTGTCCTATAATAAGGATAAAGATGAAGTTGCAATACACTATGAAACCACTGGGGACTCTGCTGTTTCTGTCAGACTTCACTGAGCATCGCCATGGAAATTATCATCACACCACTATACCATCCACAACTACTATACCCTCTACAAAATGTCTTGTTATGAATAAGTGAAACAACCTGATCAGCTATCTTATTGTGTCTTGTGATACACAATACAGCCTCTTTACTGCACATTTGACCTTCGGGCCAGATGCAGCTTTCTCTTCAACGTCCTTATGCTATCACCATGCTGCTTTTATGTGCTTAGAGTTAGAGAAATAATTTCCTTCTGAAGTATGATTTCACCAACTCATCAACACAATGCATTTTGTAGAGGGTATAGTATTTGTGGCAGTTATTTGTCTTCAAACAACAGCTTTAATCTCAATGTTGTATTTAGACTTTTTTTCAAAATGTTATTTCAACTTTATTCTCGAAAGTGTTCTCCCTTTAGTCTAATTGAATATTTCTTTTCTTTTTCTTTTTGAATTTAATTACAGTCACATCTCGCACTAAGAAGTTCACTTTGGGTTTAATGAGATTCTTAATGAGCTGTGAATAATGCTATTATGTAAGTTGTAAATAAAATGTACAAATATTCATTTTGAATACTTTTCTTCCCTTTCTTTTAAAGGTAAAGATGAAGAACAAATATATTTTTTTATTTTTTTACATTTATTTCTTGTATAGCTCCTTTCAGCCACTAGGGGACCTGAGTGTGTAAGGATATACCCAGTCCCTTGTTTACCACAAAAGCATAACATGGGCCATGTACAGAAGAAAGTAAGACATATTTTGTTTTGTTTTGTTTTTGTCTTTATAAATTTATAGTTCGGTTTATGGTTTCAACATCCCAAAGTCAGTAACTGGGTTAACTGGTCATATCAAGGTGGGTATCGACTCAATGAATGAACCAAGGGTTTCCCACTGCTGACATGAAATAGGCAGTACTGGCAGCACGTAACCAGTTGCAAACTGCACAGGGAGTGATGCTGCATTTTTAATGAAGATGAATTTGTAAGTAGTATTAAAATACAACGTTAGAAAAAAATCAGATGTTAAACACATGATAGAGGCTGAAAAAATCACAGCTGCAGCCAAAGCAGTAGATGAGTGTAAGTAATAGAAAAATTACTTCAGTATTAAAAAAGCACTGTATGGATATGGTTTAAGCACAATTGCAAATTTCACCAAAATAATATGTTTAGATGTTCGTAGGATGGTTTTCCTCTTATTTTTTCAGCTGCATCCATTATAATATTAGATGCTCTGAAAGCAAGTAAAGAATAATAAGTCCTATGTACAGTGCTTTAGAAACATATCAATATATTAAGACTGGTTAAACTTCAAGTTCTCTAATCACATGTTGTACTACAGATCCCTGACCCCAGTTTTACAATTTGCTCTCCTGCACATACACCTGCAGCCAGTTCCACTTTCCTATATTGTTTGCCTCATTTATCTAGCTGTTTTATGCTTTTGTTGTAATTCATTTCTTGCATGTTTCCTTGCATTTAACCACATGAAACCACATGGCAGCTGTTTGTGTTCATATGTGTCCTCCATGCAGCTGTTCTAACACATCTGTAAACATCTGGCTGAGGCCAGGGCTGTGCACGATGTTCACCTATTTGCCGTGGCTCATGTACTCAACTTCCCTCACCCTAGTCTTAGGGACAGATGTTGGGACATGCCGTGCCCTAGCATAGGAGCGGTCCTGATGTCGGTCGACCTGGGTGGGAAGGCTAACGCTGAATTGGTTGCTGAGCTGCTGCTGTGATAAGCCTTTAGTGTGGAACTGCTGCTGCTGCTGTGATTAGATTGATGAGCGGTGTTGCTAAGGACCACGTTTCCTTTTAGACCGGTTGGATGAAGCGGGCCATGACTGTCTCAGCCTAACCTGCTCTTATTTGCAATCAACACTTAAATACTGTTTACTGACTAAACTATTCTCTGGAATGTAAATAAAGAACAAGATCTATATTTGTATTTGTTGACCTTATATCAAATTTCCATATAGACAAGGCCACGAGCTGCATTGTTGTTGTCAGATTGTTAAACACTTGTACACTTAAACATTATTTGTTAGAACATAGTAAAATGATACAGCTGTCATACTGAGAAGCCGAAAAGCTGAGCTACTCAGCCAACTTTTTCTTCTAGCCTCAAGTAAGGAAAACATTATTAATATAGTAACTATTCCAGACGTACTGACCATAGCAATTTTATTTATATAGCACATATCATTATACTTAAACTCAATGTGCATAACGCAGTAGATAAAAAAGGGGTTAAGATTTGCATGTTTATAGTGTCTTAAATGTCATGGTGTTTAAAGTGCAAGCACATTTGTATAGCCTTTCTTCACTGCTGTATTGTGTTTCTTCCATTACAGACACCACTGATTTGTCTGCAGCAGCTAAAAAGTCAACAAAACAAAGTAAGTGACATTAAAATGAAGAAGAGAAAATGAAGAAGTAACATCACTCATCAAATACAAACATAAATAGTCAACATCTGAGGAACTATTCAGTGAATTGTGCAGACAGTCTTAAAGACAGAGCAGTTCTGATACTGTTTGAAATTGAAGATAAGATATAACAGAGAAAGAGACACATGTTGAAACAGGTGGGATGGAAAGAGATTGTAGTACTCCCAACTTACCTCTCATTACATCTGAGAGAGGGTAAAAGGTAAAACGGGTGTATTGCAATAGAGTCCGTCCGATGAGGAGTGTGTGTGTGTGATTGTCTGTCCTACCGCACTACTTGTACAGTAGAGGATTGTAGTCCATCAATGTGCGAATGAATGTGCATGTGTATGTATATCGTCTCCTAGGATCTTGGGTTGGCTCGCCGTCCAGCGAACACTGGAACACTCTGGGTTCTGGAATCGCTGACCTGGTCTTTGGACCCCCAAAATGAATCAAAGCACCCCCAAAGATTTCTTACTTCTTTTTTTTTTTTTTACAATATTTGCTGTTTGTGTGACACACTACTAAAAATACAAAAAGCACACAGTACTGTACTTGTTTGAGACATAACATTTTAACAACAAAAGTATAGATAACCCCCCCTCCCAAAATGGTTTGTTCCAGCTCGCCTCTCCCCTACTCTGGCTCTAGTGCTCTTGCTGCCAGAGCGATGGTGGCTGAGACGCAGCAGAGCGGAGGTGTAAGTGCCTGGCTTAAAACAGGACATATTAGCTGCACTTAACCTTCAGTTACTCTTTATATAGTTGGTAGGAGTCAGACCATGTTTCTTTTTAGCTGAAAAACATTACACCAGGTAACCTGCAGTGTTAAAAATGTGTTTTCCGACAATGTTTGCTACCCTACAGTCCGTCCTGCTCTGTAGTAAATTCAGTGATATTTGACCGTCCTGTTGCTCCCATTGAAATGAATACAGCCTATTTAAAATCTAAAACTTTAAATTGTCCGCAGCCTACTGTTGTTACCACTGTCCTGTTTGAAATGGATAATAACTAGCTAACTGACTGAATGCCCATTAACCTTATAACTCTTGTTGTGTGTGTGTGTGTGTGTGTTTGTGTACAGAGAGACAGGAAGTTTTTTCAAAAAAAGGAGCCACATTCAGGTAAACGTGTAAAATCAAATGATCCGTCAATCAAGAATAATGTTGGATCAGTGTTTCAATATTTATATCTTTTATTAGATGTTCATGTGGTTTGGTTATTTGCCTTTTGGTTGAAAGTACACTGAGAGAGGACTTTTTGTTAGTGATCTTAATAGAATTTTTTTCATATTAATGTAATTTTTCATCTAATTGAATACAATCTATTTATGTATGATTGTCAGTCCAAAGAGGGAGAGAGGAAAGAGGGGAATGTGAGGAGAAAGTACAAGGTCAAGAAGAACCAGGTAAGAAAACAGACAGGGAACAGTGACAGGCAGAAACTGTTAAACTGACAAAGAGAAAAAAAAACCTGATTTTACTCACACAATCTGGAAGTTGTGTCCTCCCTATATTAAAGCTGCTATACAGAATCTGCTAAACAAACTGGGTTGAAACATTTTTGACCCTCTTTAACAACATTCCAACATAACATTATAATGGATTGGGGAGATTAAAATTAATGATATATTTTTATGTGGTTCAGCCACAACTCTACTAAAACCTCAGCCAGTAATAGGTAGGCCAACTTTTGGACCGTCCAGTTGTCTGTATGACTACCACAGTACGTACATCACATTTGCAGAAAGTGCCAAACAGCCCTGGTGGAGTGAGGAGTAGAGTACTCTGTTTATATTCTAAAAATGTTTTAAGCTTGTTTAAAAGATTCTGTACAGCAGCTTTAAATGTTTTCCAAAAGCACACATATGCTTATCAGTGTTTCTCAAACTTTTTACAGTGTGTACCACCTGATTAAAAATGTCAAGCTCTCCTAAGTACCACTATGAAAGCATGAAACTCATAAATTTTACAACACAAAATTAGTATTATTAAATTAGTATCTGCAATAAAGATTTTTTCATACATTGTATACATTCTACCACAGGCAAAGTTGCCTCCATTTTTATAGTTTTTATTAATATCTTGTAATAATTTATTTGTAATAACCTATTCTGTTTTGGGAGTGTATTTTTATGTATTATATTATACATACACATTAAAAGTGAATCTCTGTCCAAAAAATGCACTCAGTTTACTTTTTACTCACTATGAGTATCATTCATTATTCTCCCCCAGTAATTAAGGTTAGGATATGTATTTTTTTTTTTTATTCCAATCCATTCTTCTTTGGCAGCATTTAAATAACCTTGATCAGATTTGATGGTTTTGTTACAGACTTTTCAAAAAAGCGTTTTGCTTTTCTTTCACAAATGTGGGATTAAATTGTGTTAAAATGTACAAAACAGTGATGTCATGTTTTGTGACGAGGACCCAGGGACAGAGAGACTTGATGAATTTAAGAATCTTATGATTTAATAAAGAAATTTGCAGACTTGCACAGAGATGGTAAAATTATGATGACTGATAACGGAGATGAAGACAACAGACGATGAGGACAGGGAGGAACAGGGGTTTAAATGCACCAAAGTGACAGTCAGAGAGAACTCGGGACAACATTTAAGGATGCAGGGACTGACAGAGACGGGTTTATCTTGCCTGGCTGGGCAGCTTTGTGGGTGCTTAGCACCCCCAAAGCTCTGATCCTAGAATCGCCCCTGGTCTTTACGCTGTCAGCTGCCTCTTCTTCTCTCATCCCCCCCCCCCTCTCCTGCTGCTACTTCAATCATGAAACTGATCAATGATCAGCTGATCGGCGTTTCTCCCGCAAGTCCCGTCTCTCTTGCTTGTTTATCTCCCGCTTTGCGCCAGAAAGAGGAAACTAGCAGAGGTCGCGTTAAACAGCAGAAGCGCCTTTAAACTTGATAAGCTGTTGTTAGAATTTATTTAATATTACTTTCTAGTATCAGCTGATGTTTGTTGGAGCCACGGCTGTAAAAGCTGCTGGTCATGATATCACTTTGGTTATCTGGTGAGAGGGAAACATGAAGGTGAAACCAGGAGATGTCCTTACTGAATCATCAGAGCTGAACAGGTGATGGAGAAACAGGTTTACCTTTTAGGTGACATGAATGGGTTGAAGGAAAGCTATGAACTGTTTCTGAGAGACAACTTACACCGGGATCCTTTTCTATGTAGCTGACAGCTGGTAACTATGCAGGGGCGTGTCTAGCAAAGTTTTGCCAGGGGGCCAGGTAGAGCATTAACAGGGAAAGGGGGGCACAAAGAAATACTTTTCTTTCTTATTCTCATTTAAAATTTCTAGCGTTCAACAAAAAATTATCCGAATCTTACAACTGTTTTCATTCAAAGACTTTATGGTTTTTCCTATAATACCTGGTGGGCCGGTCTCTAGTCAAAATGCCCGGGCTGATTTTTTGTCCCAGTCCAGCCCTGTTTATAGCACACGTTGACTTCACAGTGTATTTCGTGCATGCTTCATAGCCAATGTATCTGTAAGGCTGACCTGTCAGTCCCTCATGCCAAAAAGCAATTAAAGCAAAGTATACTTAATGACATGAACCTGGTAAAACTAGCAGAATAGTAATCTATATTTTTTAAGTTGTTGTAATCAGCAAGCACAGGAAAAAAATTACACTTTAAAACAGCCCATTTTTGAAGTCTTATGACTGCTCAAAGTACTTTAAGATACTAAAAGATACTCTTAAAAAGATCAACTTAAAAATATACTCTTACTTGTCATGTTTTCTAATCGCAACACAGACACGCAGATGAGAAGCGATACGGCCTTTCTATCATGTCTTTCGAAGTGTTATCAGTGTGGGTGTGGTATCACAGGAAAAAGTTGTGTGCAAATGTGACTTGTGACTTAAATCGCTTATTGCATATACTAGGACACTGGTGTGAATGTATTTATAAAGCTTGTGTAATAGAAGAAATAAAAGAAAGAGACAGTGAGGAACAATGATTACAGTCTTTGTGTTTTGGATACCAGCACTTTGGTTTACAGGTAAGGATCCATTTAAAAGACATAACAGAAATATACAGAAAGTTCTACCTTCAAATGTTACTTCATAACATGCAGACAGGCGTGTTTGTTTCATCAGTCTTGGAACAGATGAGAACCAAGCTTTTTGTTTTCTGTGCAAACTTTCCAACATCTGAAAAATATCTACACTAATATGTAATAGTAATGCAGGCATTTCTCTTTCATGTCTGCAGGAACACAGGGAGGAGTGGGTCTTTTGACCTTAACTGTCAGAGATGGAAATAAAGTCAGTTTGCCTTGTCCAAAGTGTAGCTTCTGGAGATTCACTGGTTCAAATGGCGCAGCTGAACAAGAGCTTATTAATCAAATGAGCATTGGAGGAAAAGTTACGTCAGACAGACTGAGTGTCAACACAGACTGTTCTCTGGTTATACCCAAGGTAACAGTTGAGGATGCTGGTCGGTACACCTGCACAGTGCCTGAAAACACAGGGAGAAATCCTGCTCTTGTTAATTTCATTGATCTTTCTGTTGTTGTCAGTGAGTATTTACACTTTCAATATCTTCGAGTTCAAATTGCTGTTAGAGTTCATTACAGTGCAATAGATATGTTAGAATACTTATGAGTACCAAGTTAATCATTCTCTTTGCTATGCATTTTCACCAGTCACTGAACAGAAATATGGAGGTAATGTGACTTTGAACTGTTCTGTGTCGACTCCTAAAAAGTGTGATCAAGACATCAAGAAAGTGAAGTGGATCCACAACAGCACGGATGTCAATAGAGATAGTTCATATGTAAAAACATCACGGTCTTCGTGCTCCGCAACTGTCACCATAATGAATTTTACCTATAGTAACATATCACCTTATGACTTTATGTGTGTAGTTAGAATGCATGGCATCATGGAGCCTTTTGCCTTCAGCCCTCGCTCAACAAGTAAGTAACTAAGACAGAGTTTTATGAATTTTAAATTAAAATTAAACTAATGTGACTAATTACTACCGAAAGTATTTATTCATTTCCATTTTCTGAAGCTTTATTATCTGTATGTTCTGTTAGAAAAGGTGCAGTTTCCAAGTGAACACTTGGTTGAATTTTGTTCTTTTATTTAGGTGAAGAAACAAATTCAACAACAATGTCTAAAAACAACACAAATACAGGTAAAACCACAACACAGTCTGACATGAAGGATGGTTTAAGCATTCAGGTTTGTGTCAGTCAATTAGTAAACAAGTGAATGTGCAGCAAAAATCATTGAAACTGATATGAACATTTTTGGGGGTTATTTTGACAGTGCTGTTTGATGTTAAGTCATATCAGATGGCAGGCTGACAGTTTTTTATTAAGCAGTTGATTGAGTTGTGTTTTGTTGTTCAGTTGAGGATGCAGAAACAAGACAATTTCATCATCATTGACACCAAATTAAGGATGCGGTTTGGTTAAAGATAATAAAGAACTGTTGCAAAAGTTACAGTGTGAAATTAATAACTTCAGATTATATTTACAAATTACAGAATTTGTATTTATTCACATGCCAAAAAAAAGTGACAGAACAATCTGATGCATTTGATTAGATAATTTGTTGACACAGTTGAAGATGCTGGTTTTTACAATAATTATTATTACAACGTTGATTTTTTTCTTTTGCAATTCTTTTCTAGCAGTCACTGAAAAGAAACCTGGAGATAATAACTCCTCTATTTCGACTCCTGAAAACTGTGAACACACAAAAGTGAAGTGGATCCACAACATCACGGGTATCAATAGAGATAACTCATATATAAAATATCACAGTCTTTGTGCTCTGCAACTGTGGCCATTCTGAATATTACAGCAACATATCAAGTTATGTCTTTATGTGTGCGTTACAATATATAATAACAAAGTGGAGCTTTTTCCTTCACCCCTCTTTCAACAGGTAAGTAATCAAGAGAGAGTTTTATGAATTTAAAAATAACTTTGAAATAACATCTGAAAACAACATAAATACAGGTATGACCACATTAGTGATGGTAAATTTGATTCTTTTTACTGAATCGAGTTTTAATGAGTCACTCACCAAAGTGAATCAGATTTTTTGAGTCATTTGATTCACTGAGTCAGTTCAATTCAATTCAATTCAATTTTATTTATATAGCGCCAAATCACAACAAAAGTCGCCTCAAGGCGCTTCATTCAGTTGACCAGAGAGTGCAAAAAATGTACATTTTCATGTATATCCTACTGCTAAGATGAGTGATTCTAAAAGAAAACAACTATTTTATGGAGCAAAAAACAGCAAATACATTTCTAAAATTAAGCAATTTCCTATCAAAATTGCTTAATAAACATTTATCTTGTTTATTTTTATTTTATTAGTATTTTCCTGAAATGTGTCAAATATATATTTTCTCATCTAAATGTCCACTGAGCTGTAAGCCAGGGGGCGGTAAAGCGCCTTAACATTGGCAACCAAGAAGAAGAAGAAGAAGAAGCTGTGAGCCAGGAGGGAGTGAGTGAGTGATTCGTTCGCTCTATGATTCAGCACAGGAGGGAGGGGGTGAGTAGCTCAAATGTGCTGTTAGCATGTTAGCAGAGCGATGCTACTGTGAATGGAGGAGCTATTGTCTTGATGTGAGCTTCTACTCAGGGTTTTTTCTTCCAGTTCAGAGCAGAAATTCTTTTGTTAAGATACTGGATGTTGTGTTTTTCTCCACAATTTTAATTATAAGCTAGATACATTGCTGCTAACAGCAACAGGGATGAGTCAGTTGGACTTGTGAATCATGATTCATGAGTCAGTAAAGTGATTCTCGAGTATTGAACGATTCATTCATGATTCGCGCATCACTAATAGTGACACAGTTACAGGGGTGATTAATCCTTTTGACCTTTTGTCTTTAAATTTATCAATAAAACAGCTGCAGCTTTCACTGACAGCACATGTGGTACTTTAACCTTTGTACTGTTTTCTTCAGTTAATTTTGGAGTTACTACAAAGATTGAAGATATAGGATGATCTGTCATTGGGTGGTGCAGAGGTCTGAATCTGAGGACGGCTCCTGTAATCACAAACAGAACAGAATCATCACAAACTGAAATATAAAGTTTATCTCTCATATCTGAAATGGAGCTGATTCCTTCTCTGTCCTCACACACTCGGGATCTGAAGTTGTTCAGTCCTACAGTTCTGCCGACAGCTGACATATGAGCTGTTTATTTTTTATTTGTTTCAAAGGCCTTATATCAGGGGTGGGCAATTCCAGGCCCCGAGGGCCGGTGTCCTGCAGGTTTTAGATCTCACCTTGGGTCAACACACCTGAATCACATGATTAGTTCATTACCAGGCCTCTGGAGAACTTCAGGACATGTTGAGGAGCTAATTTAGCCATTTAAATCAGCTGTGTTGGTTCAAGGACACATCTAAAACCTGCAGGGACACCGGCCCTCGGGGCCTGGAATTACCCACCCCTGCCTTATATACTAACACATTTTCTAATATCATGTTTACCTTTGAGTTGTTGATGCTTTATAAATGGACATCTGCAAAGATGAGATGATGGAGCAGGTTTCAGTCGAGGTTCAGTCTGCTGCTGCATCCTGGTCACAACATACGGAGGTGTTATCAGCAGTGGTATTGAACAAGAAATATTAATGCTTCAAATGATTTGTCCTAAAGGGTGCAAGCTGTACAGAGTACTGCACATGTGACTTTGTGAACATAACTCATTAAAAACAATTCGGACATTTTTTTAACCTGAATATTTGTAACAAACTCAGGAAAAAAAAATGCTAAAAAAATATTCAGAGGAAAAATTTAACATTTTAACTTAAGCTGACAAGCGGAAGTAGTTGGTTTCAGTACATAAGTATCGGGCGTTGCTATTTAATCCGTAGCTATTGACTAATTAGGGGTTACTGAAGTGCCAGGTTTTTAAAAGTTGGCGTTAATGTCCTTCCACATGTGGAAAGCGACAGAAAACATGCTGCTGTTTGCACATATTTAATAATCAGCTCTGCACAGGAGCAGAAGCAGAGTCCAACCTGTAACTCTTACAGTATAATACTCATAATAAAAGTACAGTAACCGTGGTTAGTCACTAAGCAGCCCGGTGCGTTTCTCTTGATTTCTTTAGTCAGGGTAAATTCATTCACCTGCACGGGTTAGCTAAACGAACTTTACAAAACAAGTTTCACCTACAGCTGAGTGCTCATCTTAGCTATCTAGGTAGCTAGCTAAGGACCTAAATTACGGATTAGCTTACAAACACAGTTAACTTACCAAAAATAATGCGGTGGGGCCTCAGGTCCTCCTGTCCGGAAGTCCAATTTACTGAAGAACACCTCAGGCTGTCACTTTGAAATAGTCGGTAATGTAAACGCTGGACCTCTCAGCATCTGCCATTCCCGAACAGACACGTGCGAGTTTGTCCGTGACCACAGCCGTGTTGTCAGTGTTTTCTCCAGTCATTGGTTAGCATTATAATATATGCAAATAACTGCGGGTCGGAATCCCTGCCCCCCCAGCGCGCCCCCGGACGCCAAAACAGTGCCAGCAGAGTGAAACTGAAAAATGTTTTGAAACCAAAAAATGGATTGAAACCGAAAAGTGGACTGAAACCGAAAAAAATGGATTGAAACTGAAAAAAAAAAAATTGTAGGCGAAAACAAAAAAATTACAGTTTCAATTAATTGTTTTTCACTATCACATTTTTTTTTCGGTTTCAATACAAGATTTTTCAGTACATTTATTTCAGTTACAATATTTTTTTTCGGTTTCAATATTTTTTTCGGTTTCGTTTCAAGGTGGCATCGTTCTGATTCCATACAAACCCAGTTTTAGGGCACGAGAGACCCGACCACATTTTCGCACTTTTCAGTACACTTATTGCGGCTGTCGACATACACACGCGGCTGCAGCTTTTCGGCTACAGCCTATGCACATCAACAACAACAACAGGACCTAGTTTAATCCTGTTTTAAGCTGGCGAGGCATGATTAGGGATGCCGCTCAGGTGCGTCCGCCTCCCCTACAGCCACGCCACAGCAATCAAACACAGGCTGTGTGAGAACAGGCAAGAGTGAATAGTATTAAACTCTCACTAATTTATATATTTTTTCATCTACGTTCACAAGTTTCAGCCTAAGACTGAACATTATTTTTCCATGTTTGGCCATGTTCACATTCTGCTTAACTTGTTTCCTTTTTTTGAAGAAGTGGTGCAGAATAATGAAGCAATTGAAAGTTGTTTGTTTAAAACGAAACTTACTGAAGGATTTCAATTGTGAATGAGTTTATTATCTAAATAAAGTTGAAGCAAGGCTTTTTTGGCATTGTTTTATTTTTGTTTCTTCCTGCCATGTGGGGAATGATGTAAAGGGTTTGAGAACCACTGGTTTAATTTAAAGAAGACAAATAGATGTAAAAGTTGCTGTGGGAAACCAAACTTCAGATTGCATTAATTTTAAAATATACTTTCATGTTTTCATTCTTTTTCCAGTCTGGTGCAGGCTCATCGTTGTCATTGTGAGTCTGACAACACTCATAACGGTTGTTCTGATTGTCAACATATTGACAAAAGCTGGTGAGAATGGTCATATGTAAACAAAAGGGTGGAAAAATCAGAATTTTGTTTTTGGAATCTGAACTTAAATCTTTTTTTTGTCTTTTCAGTTGCAAAAGCAAAAATGGATGGAAACATGGTGAGTCTGTTAAACGGATTACAAAGTCAACTGTGAATAATCCATTTGTAAATCAACCCTTCCTTATACACAAATCTTATAACCAGCTTTACCATGATGGAATCTCTGGAATGAGTACCTTCTCATGCAGTTCCAGTACAAACAGGCTTCTCATCCTGTGGTGTGATACGTGCCTCTACTGTAGTTTAAATAACCATGATAAATAATACCAAATAAGCTGAAAATTCATGGAAACTAAAAATCTCACATGATTTAAATCCTAGCGGAGTTTTGAGTTTGGAGAAATGTCTGACTTATTTTGACTATCAAAATAAAATAAAAAATTCCATCCATAAACTGAGTTCCATTCATGGACATGTTTTTTTAAAAAAACAAAAACAAAAACATCACACCAAAGCTACAGACAGCTACAGCCCATTATTTTCATGGTTAATTTTATTCATTGATAGCATTTTTTATCCTTAGTTTTGGATGGAACTGTGCACCAAATGAGGGTAATGTCATGTTCTGGGTATTATAATGCAATTTCTTTAGTATAATTACCTTGTGCTAAATGAAGGGTAATGAATGAATGAAAGAGCCAATCAATCACAAGAAACAACAGAGAAGAATCTCCATTTGACAAAATTGGACTGGCATTCACAGTGCTAGACTTTTCAATAAACCTCATAAAATCACACTTGAATCCACATTTATAGCACACGTTGACTTCACAGTATATTTCGTGCATGCTTCATAGCCAATGTATCTGTAAGGCTGACCTGTCAGTCCCTCATGCCAAAAAGCAATTAAAGCAAAGTATACTTAATGACATGAACCTGGTAAAACTAGCAGAATAGTAATCTATATTTTTTAAGTTGTTGTAATCAGCAAGCACAGGAAAAAATTACACTTTAAAACAGCCCATTTTTGAAGTCTTATGACTGCTCAAAGTACTTTAAGATACTAAAAGATACTCTTAAAAAGATCAACTTAAAAATATACTCTTACTTGTCATGTTTTCTAATTGCAACACAGACACGCAGATGAGAAGCGATACGGCCTTTCTATCATGTCTTTCGAAGTGTTATCAGTGTGGGTGTGGTATCACAGGAAAAAGTTGTGTGCAAATGTGACTTGTGACTTAAATCGCTTATTGCATATACTAGGACACTGGTGTGAATGTATTTTTAAAGCTTGTGTTATAGAAGAAATAAAAGAAAGAGACAGTGAGGAACAATGATTACGGTCTTTGTGTTTTGGATACCAGCACTTTGGTTTACAGGTAAGGATCCATTTAAAAGACACAACAGAAATATACAGACAGTTCTACCTTCAAATGTTACTTCATAACATGCAGACAGGCGTGCCTAAAAATGCCTAAAGATTAGAGTCATTATATTGTTACTGGAAAATATGACTATGTCAGACAACTCAAGAATGTAATTCTGCTTTATTTCACAGGGGTATAATGAGGAAGATGATGAAACAGTGAAGCAGGAAAATGCCCAGCCTTCTGATGAGGTCTGAACAACATCAGTGTGCTATATATTTGCACAAGAACCTTTAAAACAGAAACTCATTTTAACTCAGTGTAAATTTGGGCAGCATTTAAGTCCTAATGCAATGCAGTAATCTTATTTCACTAAATATATTTTCTTGTATTAGTTGTTAAAACATTTCTAATTTTGGACCAGATAAGAACAAGAAGAAAAAAACCAAGAAAAGCAAAAACTACTGGTGTCCCTCAATCTGTAGGTGTAGAGAATAATGGTACATAATCAAAATATTACGACCAATACATGACAAAACAATTCAGGCTGAGGCACTTTTATTACTTGATTTGGAAAAGTAATAAAATGCTCCTATTTAAGTAGGCAATGGGCATTTATAGGTCTTCATACCCTGAATGGGTAAACTGTCTTAAATCCTATTAAAATATTTTAAGGAACCCAGTGGATCTTTTTGCCTCTGTGGCACTCCAAGGCACAACCTAGTTCTTTAAAAAGCAGTTGTACAGAATATCTACTCATATTCACCAAAGCAGCTGTATCAAAAAATTATCTCTCCATGTACAAATATCAGAATGGAGATGGTCTGCAGAATGTATCATATGCAGAGATGGGCAGTAACGCGTTACTTGTAACACGTTACTGTAATCCGATTACTTTTTTCAAGTAACGAGTAAAGTAAGGGATTACTATTGCAAAAACGGTAATTAGATTACCGTTACTTTCCCATAGGAAAGCTGCGTTACTAAAACCGTGAGTTTTTTGCGAGGATGTCTCATGACAGTGACGTAAGCGAGTGCGACGTTTGTGACAACAGCTGTGTGCAGATCAACAATGGATAATATATCGAGTGCAGGAGAGAGTATGAGCAGGCAGCGTTTAAAGCGTGGAAGTACTGACCTTATTTTGAGTTTGATTCCATAAAAAGTGACAAAAACATTAGTGTCCGTTGTGCGTGGGAAGAAAACTTCTTTTTACAGCGAAAAAAAACCCCTAAACTTCCAAGCAAGCACCGAGTGCGCTACGACGTAATGGGAAACTCACAGAGAAACTCACGGATTCTTCAACTGACCGCTGCGGCACACCTGCACCAGGGCAAACATCCGCCTACCCCACTCCTGCTTTACAGGTCAAAATAGAGCAACAGGACCGCTAGTCTTTGACTTTATTTATTTTCTGCTGTGTTTTACTTACATCTATTTGAGAGAGAGAGTGTAAAAAATATTTTATTTTATGTGCTGGAATGTGCAGAAAATAGGTTTAAAATATTAAACAAATTTCTTCCAGTCAGTGAATGTTGCATATAATAACATTTTTGCTTGATGCATAAAGTTAAAAGATTAAAACTAATAAAACAAGTTTTAAAAAGAGACCTTTCCATTTGATTACATTTTGTATGATGGATTATGCAGAAAAAGTAGAATTGGGCTGAAAGAGCTATTGCTTTATCACCTATTCAGGTTGTAAATCGTGTTTTTAAAAAGTAACTAAGTAATTAATTACTTTTGAAAATAAGTAATCAGTAAAGTAATGGGATTACTTTTTGGGGAAGTAATCAGTAATTAGTTACTGATTACTTTTTTCAAGTGATCATATGTGCTCACCTGTCTTAACCTTGACATGAAATATATCAATAATAAATATTTGTTATATTTTTACATTTTATATTTTGTGCTTTATATCCATTCGTGCAAGCACTTCGACATATAAAGGTTAATATAATTTAGACCTGAGTTGAGGAATTTTTCAGCTGTAAAAACTTTAACTTATTTTTATGACTAAGTAAGAAGTAATTGGAAATGAATTAAGGGTAGTTTTTGTAAGTCATGTTTTTAAAGATGTGTTCTAATGAGCTTTGAGTCTTATAGTTATAATATTTTAGCATAACACAATTTGCAAATAAAGAAATGCTTAAGAACTCTGTTGTTCTTAAGCATTTCTTAAGTATCTTATGTTCTTCCAGTCAGGCCTCCTATTTCCATTCTTAAACTTGTGTGTCATTTGAATACAGCCACTTGCCTTTTCACCTCTTACTTTTTAAAGCCATTTTAGAGCTTTTTACAGTTTGATAAATGATTCCACTTTTGAAAATGTACTGCAGTCCCAAAGCAAAGTTCCTTGTTTGGATCTTTGTTTTGTAGGTAGACAATGCTTTCAGATATGGAAAGGGAAAATCTGTAAGTTAAATTAAATGTTACTCAAACTGTAGCACCGTGCTGTAGTGATGTGGGAATCTCAACAGTATTGAACATGGCGGCACGTTAATGATTACAAACATTTTTCAGTCATTAGTTTTCTCTGCCAGCCTTTAAGGTAATAAAACAAAAATCTAGCTATAATTTCATAAACTTCAGCACTCTGGAGTACAATAATGAAGATCTGAGAAGTATTTCGTATAAAGACATGGATTCCCTCCAGCAGCAAAGGCGCTACACCCACCAAAAAAAACTGCCTTGACGAATTCCCAAGAGCAGCCTCTACATCAGGGATGTCCAACTCCAGGCCTCAAGGGCCAGTGTCCTGCAGGTTTTAGATGTGTCCTTGATCCAACACAGCTGATTTAAATGGCTAAATTACCTCCTCAACATGTCTTTAAGTTCTCCAGAGGCCTGGTAATGAACTAATCATTCGATTCAGGTGTGTTGACCCAGGGTGATATGTAAAACCTGCAAGACACCGGCCCTTGAGTTGGACACCCCTGCTCTACATACACCAGTGATAAGGTGGACATCTCGGAATCTATAGATAAGGAATTGTCCAGTTCTGACACATGCCTGTCCTTACTGGAAATTCTCTACAGTGGAAAACTCAGTGGAGTTCAGCCAGCAGCAGGTGGAAGCATTTTTTGCAGAAAATGCAGACCTCAGAGTTGGTAAATTCCCTCACTGAGACTCTTGGAAGAAACTGTGATTGAGGGATAATGGACAACTTGTTTTAAGGCATCCTGGAGAAAGCAGAAGAAGACCCAGAAACAAAGATGAGAGAGTTCATCCAGACTTACCTGAAACTCCTGGTATAAAACAGCAGCTTTCTTAGTGCCTTTCATGTTGCATATTGAATGTTTCTGATATCCAAATATTTGATGCTATTAACACGATTACTGCAATACTTGATTAGAAGGGGGTAGCTCAACATTTTTGATTAATTGACTTTGTGGGGGAACTGTCAACCCAGGAAGTTCCTGTTGTCATCATAACAACTGCCCCCTGCTGGCTGAAACAATGTACCTTCAAACTTTCAGCACTGTTAACATATTGCCATCTATCACTTTTACAGCAGCAGCAACTGAATACTCTGACATTTTTGCCAGAGACTGAGATAAAGTCACTTTGTTTTGCAAAAATGTGAAAGATTATTAGGAAAAATTTAACTAAACTAACACTCCCTTCAGTAGTTCTAACACAGCAATAGTAACATTGCTTGATTTGGGAAGATTCACTAACATAAAAAAAAAAAAAAAAATCAGACAGCGTGTCTTAGACAGAGAAGGTCACAGCTGAGGATGCTGGTCTTTAAACCAGTAGAAAGTTCAGTGACAAAAAGAAGATCAAGAGATTTCTGCTGTTATCTGTGTGATTAAGAGTCAAAATGTTAATTGCTCAAAATATCTCATCATGTCATAATAAAATATCCATCATCCAGCAGTTCTCTTCTGATTATTCTTATTATTATTTTGGGTCATAATACAATATCATAATAATAATCTCTACATTGAGGTTTTCTGAAATGTTTTATCCTTTTTTTTCCCTTCCACCAGGCACTGAATATATAAAAAAAACATCGCAGTCATGTTAACCTGCTCTATTCTGAAATGCAAATACAAAGTTAAGTGGCTGTATGAGCATATATTAATATTTTTTTTAAAAAAAGATATGAAGACTGCAAGAAATCAGTTCTATTTTACTCTGTAACTGTTAACATGAAGAAGATGCGTATAGAAACATGATAGTTGAATTCAATTGGATGAAAATATTTTCATTAATAAATTAAATGCGGTATGAAAAGGGAAAAAAAAACAAAACGCTTGGACACTGCTAGCACGGGGCTCCCACACAAACGCAAAGCAGGAGATGAAGTATAGCTGAATATGTTTCCAAACCAACTTCATTCTAAGCCAAAGACTAGAAAATATGGTGAAGCATATCTTCCCTTTGGGTTCACCTGCACAAGTGCCGAGGTAGGTCTTCCCTGCAGAATTGCTTTTCCCTTCATGGGGAGCACGCGCTGGGCTGTTCAGATCACGGACAAACAGTATCCCACATTCTTTTAGTTCACAAACACTTGTTGTAATGATTAACTACTCCTGACATTTTGGAGATGTTAGCTCTTTATACAGTAAAGTGACAGTGGGATACAAATAATATCAGGCTGATCCTGCCACGATTTGTTCCCCCGGTTCAAATCACGGACAAACAGTATCCCACAGCTGTTTATGTTTTTAAACTCATTTTGCACAGAGAGGCATTTTTTGAAAAATGTATTGATAGCAATGTTGAATATTATTACACAGGAAAAAAACAACTACACGTAAAATAATTACACCGTGACGCCTCTGCCTTTGTAAATGGAGGGACAGTAACTGCATGTGTATATGTAAGCGTGTAAACCTGCAAATAGTCAGATTAATAGTATTTTGTCTCTATCTGCCATTCTGCAATTCATCTCATGTAAACAATAACGTGGCGCACAGTGTGATGTGAAAAAAGGCACATACCTTTGAGGTTGCGTGACGAACTCTGTACGCCTCATCCACACGGAAAAGTAAAAAAGGAGTTTTAAAAAAATCTCAGTGGATGAAACAGCGTTTTCAAAAAAATACCCGTGTAGGTGTGGACGTAGCGTAAAACAGTTAGTAGTGCATTTTATTACTACCTGTAATTTATTGCAGTTTACTTGCATTTGCTTAATTGTTTACTAAATGTTTGAGGTGTGAAATAAACAGCAATGGAGCAAAATATGGTTGTGTGTGGTTGGAGGATGTGCTTGTGCGTGCATGCGCGAACATTTTTCTTGTAAAACAAAGGGGGCCTAGCAAAAAAAGTTTGGGAACCGCTGAGCTAACTAATGTGTGTACAACAATGTACACACAGTGTGTGTGTGAATAATGTGTGCGAATAAGAAAGGTAAATCTAGCTTACAGGCAGAATAAAGAGTAAGCTCACAGACTTATCTACAAACACGATGGATTAAAGAGTAAAATGTTTTGCCAGGATTTTGGGTTGATTAATGGGCCTCATTGAGCAGTGTGCAAGTCTGCAGTGGATTTTGAGATATATTTCCTGTAATTGTTTCAGGAGTGAAGTGTATCAGTTTCATAACTTCAAACTGATAGTACAAACATCTAAATCAAAGTTAGTTGAATTGAAAGATTTTTATTTTTGTGGACTGTGTACTGAAAGGAACAGGTGTAGACTGCACATTTGAAATCAGTCCACACATCCATGCCACTTAATGAACTGGTCTTTTTTCCAATCAGGATCAAGCCAGGAAGCAAAATGGTCTGAACCAGTCTCATACAAGAGACTACAGAGCAGAATCTACATTCTGGAATGGCATTCACAATGGCAGTCAACTGAAATTCATATCCAACTCACACCACACACTCAAAAAGATGACAAGAAAGCAATAATGGGGACGCAATACTGCCTTTCTTCCCTGTTTGTGCTGCATTAAAGGAGAAAAAAAACACAATGAGAACATGATACTACATTACATATAGAAACAGAAGTGTAATTGTGTAAGAAGTATAGAATTAAGAAAAGAACAGCACTGTAAAAATCTAATGTTGTTTAATTAAAAATATTAAGTAGGCAGAACTCAATTTTTTTTATCAATTTGTTATTAGAACTCAATTTAAGTAACTTGTGCAAAAATGGTGATCAACTCAATTTATTTGAGTTTTCTTTACTTAGAAAAGCTAAGTAAGCTGGAAATGTTGCTTCTCAGTGCGGAAGGATTTAAGATGTGGTTTGAGCACGGATCAGTCCGCATGTTCATGGTGCCAGCATTTTTTCTGGAATATGTTGAGCAAACCTGGAGAAGCTTCAGCTCAAGAGATTATTGTTGTCATTGCTGTGGATCTTTACCTGATACACTGACTTGGTGAGTAAATTTTTACTCTTATTCAAACTGATTTTGTGGCTTCTCTTAGTTTAGCACCAGGTTTATAATCTTGCTAGCTAATTAGTGTTAGCCCAGTGTTGCTGCTGCCGCTGGGCTTAAAAATTAACACCACAGCCTTAAAAACCTTATAAAAATATGTCTGAATCCATTGGACCCAGTATTTTGAGTTTATTATATTTTGGTTTAATTCTGCTTCATGGATTGTTTTCTTATTCTCTTGTGGTGATAATGATGATTATTACTAGTTTCTTGTTTCTGTTTATCCATGCTTAAGGATTTGTGGTTTTCATGTATTGTTTGAGTTCCATGTATGTATTTCATGTTATTTTGTCTCTCAGTGTCGAGTCTGCGTTCTTGTTTAGTAATTCATGTTTCCTGTTTTATTGTGAAAGTCTTTGTCTTATGTTGATGTGTGCAGCTTGGTTCCCCCCCCCCCCCGTCTCGTTAGCCCTGATCTCTCCCAGCTGTGTCTCCCTTCTGTTGCCCATTCCCTCATTACTACCCTGTGTATTTAAGCCCTGTGTTTTCCCGCATCCACAGGCATCGTACCCTCAGATTATGCCTGTGTGTTTTTGGTTTCTGTATTCACTTCACGGTTGGTTTTCATGTCAGCAATAAAGCTGAGGTTTTGATTTACAATTCTGTGTTCGAGTCCTGCGCTTGGATCCTCCTCTCCGCCTGCCCGCACACAGAGCCCTGACAACCACTGATTTCCTTTCCAATCTGATACCAAGTAATATTCAGGGTGGTATCGACGATACTGATCCAATACCATACTTTGTACAAAAACTTATTTTGTCCTCCTCTTCAGTTCGCCTCAACATCCGCTCGTCATATTCTGTGATATGATTTACTCTGAGGTGTTTGACAAGGTTAGTGATGTTGCCACAACCATACATGCCAACCCTCCCGATTTTTCCGGGGGAATCCCTCATTTCAGTGCCCCTCCTGAAAATCTCATGGAGCCACCATTCTCCCGAATTTCTCCCGATTTTCCACCCGGGCAACAAAATTGAAAAAGCATATCGCAGAATTCATAGCGCGGCCCAGCCAATTCCAGTTTCCAACAATGGCGGCAGCTACTTAGTTTTAATATTACTCTTATTTCTCTTTCTAGGTCGCAAAAAAACTTTTAACATATTTTCAGGTGAGAATGTAGCTGTGTAAACTTCAAATATCTGAGCCAATTGACACATCGTCTTCAAACCCCCGCGGTCTTTCGCTACTCGGGTTAAACATGATATATAAGTGTCTGTGAAGGTTCTCAGTCATCCAGGTCATCGTAGTCAAAGGAGCTTGCAAAGAAAAGCGTCTGGACTTCTTTAAGTTTACTTGAAGACGTTTCACCTCTCATCCGAGAAGCTTCTTCAGTTCTGAACTGAAGAAGCTTCTCGGATGAGAGGTGAAACGTCTTCAAGTAAACTTAAAGAAGAAAAGCGTCTGGACTTCTTTAAGTTTACTTGAAGACGTTTCACCTCTCATCCGAGAAGCTTCTTCAGTTCTGAACTGAAGAAGCTTCTCGGATGAGAGGTGAAACGTCTTCAAGTAAACTTAAAGAAGTCCAGACGCTTTTCTTTGCAAGCTCCTTTGACTATGATATATAAGTCACTTTGATAACTTAAAAATGCTATTGTTTGGCTTTTTCAGTGTTTTATTTGTTCGTGAGTAAATTGGTTTGGCTGAGATTAAAGTTATTAGATTAGATTAAATAAAATTTAACTTTATTAATCCCTCAGGAGGGTTCCTCCGGGGTTTTCACACAGCTGAATAAACATTAAACAGAAAACTAATTAAACAAAGTGTGAGAAGGTCGAGAGTTTACGCCAGCGCCCGGTTATATTTTACATAGCAAGGAGCAGACGGCAGAGTTTCACTCCACTGAGGGAGCTTGTGACATACTACCCGGCTTTCTTTAGACCGCGAAGGCCGGGTCCTCAGGTGGAAGCAGCCTCTGAATTTGGACTAGTGATGGGATTTCCGGCTCTTTTTAGAGAACTGGCTCTTTCGGCTCCGAACCGGCTCTTCAGGTTGTTTTGTTGCTTTAATTAATTTATTATTAACAACAATATAAAATTATGCACAAAAGGAATTACTAATGTAAAAAAAAGTGGTTTTATTTATATATGTTTATATATAAATATATACAGTGGCCCCTAGAGACAAAACACATACAAACTCCAAAAAGCACGTACAAACTCCAAAACACATTTCTAGCGTTAACTGAACTTCAAAACAGAGCTACCTAGATCACTTACATTGCATGATTGAAAGCATATGTGTATTGTCTGTGTATTTATACACAAGCACTCATATATATTCAAATAATTAAAAAAAAAATGTTCATTTACCTGTTACTACCACACACCAAATCCGGTCGTTGGTACTTGCTGGCTTGTGTAGCCTCTAGGTAACAAAAGCGCAACACTGGGCCTAACATCCTGGAGCACTTCTGTTGTGTTTTGTATGTGCTTCTGAGTTTGTACATGTTTTGGAGTTTTTACGTGCTTCTCAGTTTTTACGTGTTTTGGAGTTTGTACGTGCTTCGGGGTTTGTACGTGTTTTGAAGTATGTACGTGCTTTGTCTCTAGGGGCCACCGTAAATATACTTTTAGTTATTCACTCCACATAAAATGTAATAAATAAATCATATAATACAAAAACCAACTATTCACAGTTCAACTTTTAACTATTTAAATTTTAAATTTTTTCCTTTTAAACAAATTTAAAATGAAACAACACAAAACGCTGCAAACCACAACACAATTAAATATAAATTAAAATATGAAAACAAAAAGAAGATGCACATTCTCTGTCATATAGGCCTGCATGAATAAACTTTCTGAGTCCTTTATCATCCTTAACTGAAAATAGTTGTGGATGATTACTATACCTTTCTAGGCTACGTACACACGTACACGGGTATTTTTGAAAACGGAGATTTTCCGTTTTCGTTTTAAAAAATAATCCCGTCCACACGTAAAGGCAGAAATGAAGGAAAACGCTGCTAGGAACATGCCAAAGCAACAGGTGGCGATATATTCCTAACCGTGCAGAAATGTTGGCCAATCAGAAGTCTAGAAGCCTCGGTGGGAAAAAGTAAACAAAGCTGGGGCATAGAAGCAGAACTGAGTTGTATGTGTGGAGGGACAGTAACTATGTGTGTATATGTAAGCATTTAAACACTGCAGAGAGTACAATTAACAGTAATAGTATTGTAGACATTTCACCGAAACAATAACGTGGCGCACAGTGTGACGTCAAAAAATGCGCACACCTTTGACGCTGCATTTTCTCCGTTTTTCTCGTCCACACGTAAATGCAAAAACGGAGTTTTCGAAAATATCCACCCTGGCAGGCGTTTTTAAAAATCTCAGTTTTCAGTGACCAAAAACGCCGTTTGCACGCATAGAAAAATCTGCGTTTTCAAAAATACCCGGGTACGTGTGGACGTAGCCCTAATGTGACGTTGTTGTCCCTGGCTCTCTTCCTCTCTCTCTTTCCCTCCCGCTCTGCTCCCGTGCTACTGCGAGTGTAACTACCGCCCCTCCCCCCTCTGCCCAGCGTAAAGCACAAGGCTCGCGTGCGGAGTGAAGCGGAAAAAAAGTGCGAGAGAGCAGGGTGAGAGAAGGAAAAAAAAACAAAACACAGCTCACGATAAGGAGCCGGCTCGCGTCGTTCACGTCAAAGATCCAGCTCTAAGAGCTATTTCGTTCGCGACCGACACATCTGTCTTCTTCTTGATATCAAATATATCCATAATAAACATTTCAGTATTTTATGCTTTTTATTATGGTTTCCTGAAACACTTCCGTAAGTTCCTTCACACATATAAACCTTTTTTTTTCAGCTGCAAAAGCTTGAACTTATTCTATTTAAGAAAAAACTCTTTTAAAATGAATTGAAGTTGGGTTTGTTGTAAGTCATGTGTTTGGAAAATCTAATATGTGCTTTACTGATACTGCTCAATGTCTTAGCAGACATGCCTAATGCCTAACAAATCTCTTGTGGTTGTGCATGTCTTAACTTTAAAGTTCTGATGCTGGTCTATAAAGCTCTGAATGGTTTAGGACCAAAATACATCAGTGACCTTCCAGATCCCTCAGGTCATCTGGATCCGGTTTTTTATCAGTTCCCAGAGTCAGAACCAGACACGGACAAGCTGCATTCAGCTTTTATGTTCCATATATCTGGAACAAACTCCCAGAAAGCCTCAGATCAGCTGAAACACTCAGTTTATTTAAATCCAGGTTGAAGACTCACCTTTTCTCAGCTGCATTTGATTAAAGCACCAAATCCACACTTTTAAGCTTAAATTTCAAAACTTATATTTTAACTACTGATTTTATCTACTGTTTTTTTTTTAAATTGATTTTAAATCATGTTTTTTATTGTTTTTGTTTTTTAATGTCTGTAAAGCACTTTGAATCACCTTGTTGTTGAATTGTGCTATATAAATAAACTTGCCTTGTCTTGCCACTGAAGGAACAATAGGCTGGGAGGTCAGTTCATTGATCAATAATATACAAATTGTCATGGGCCCTGATCAAAGACCTCAGAAACCTGCAGTCCGCTGAGACTGAAGAAGCCACTTGGATGAGTGACGAAACGTTTCTCCCACCTGAAAATGCTATGTCCAGATGAACAGAGTCAATCTTTTGGACCACCTATAATTCTAAACATTTTGGTAAATGACATTGCTATTACATGTTGGTACAAACATATGGATTCTTCATACCTCAATCTTAGTATAGGAGGTCGTCTGGAGCTGTACACCATAGGCAGAGTGGTTTACTTTGACGTGGGACACCTTTATCTGATCTCCCACATGAACATTGTAAATTGATGCCTCCCTCCACAAGGAGACAGTCATGGTATGCCCATCCTGAAATCACAAACATGACAGAATGAAAGATTTATTCATTAACTAATACAAATCTCAAATATGCCTATTTTCACCATTTTCAATACTACACTTTAGTTGCACCATTACCTGCTTTAGCTGGAGCGTTCGTATAGGCACCTGTTGTTTGCCTGTGAAAACCTTCCTCACTGCAGAACACTGAAAATTCAATGAAACGATAATGTCAGTTATAGTGATTGCATAAATCTGTGTGTGTACATCTAGGTGCTTCTTTCTTGACTTACTACATCTATTATTTTATTATTGTTGTTAATGATAAATCTACAACCATTTACAAAATAATAGCGGCTGATCTTGTTCTCACAATTTTGTGTTTGACAACAACAACAACAATTATTATTTTTACTTTTAAAGACAAAAAAGTAATGGTTTCTTTGAAAACCTAAAGCAATATCAATTCTGATGGAACCACAAATATTTACCTCCACAACCTCCCCTTCCACTGTAATAAGCCCTCCAAACGTTGGGCTCATCTTCAGTGGTGTTGCTGAGGAAGGTGGATCAAGAAGCTCCTCCGCCTTTGTGATGAGGGCCTCTGTGACTGCAAGGGCAGGAGCTTTAAAAAACTGTGTCCTCGCCGTAATGTTGATTAGATAAGGGGGAGCTTGACCCCTCAGCTCATGTCCCCTCATCATATAAGACATGCCCTCATCATATAAGACATGCCCTCTTTTACTTTGGATGAGAATTCCTCAAACAAAGTAATTTTTGCCACTGTCTCTCCGTCAGTGATTGCTGCCACCGTATTTTTTTTGGTTAACAGTGGTTTGACCCCTCCATCTTGGATATCCCAGCTGATCACCTGATAAATACATAAATAAAGAAATGTATTTCTATGATCTTACTCCTGTGTGTCTGTGATTTGATGCTATATAAATAACACTGAATTGAATTGAATCACCTTTAGCTGGTCGCAAGATTTTAACACCCGGATGTGAATGGGTGGGGGCCTGAAGTACGGCGTCTCAGGCCGGTTATTGGTCAATTTCATTAAGGCCATTCTGAAAAAAAAAAAAGCAAAAGAAACACATTAACAGGTTCATACATTTCTGCTGGATCCAGTTCTGATAGAATACAGTAACACCTGTTGCTTTTGTTGTCTCTTCACATTTTGATATGAAACAAACACATCATTAACTTCCTCAACCCCAAGTGTGTTTCTGAGGTTCCTGCTTGATATTTACATACCCGAAAACATTTCAATATTTCTGTGAAAACACAAATTATCTTTACAAAATGGTGGTCTGACAATCAATTTAACGCGTATGAGCCTTCATAAAATACATACAAATATTACAGCACATGTAAGTCTATCCAATTCACTCTGGATGGAACGCAGAAAAAAAAAATCACAATTTTCTTTTCCCCACTTAATTTTTTTCAGATAATAAATAAAATAATAATTAATTAAAATAATACTTGAAAATAGGTTACAGTGGACAATAGAAAACAAGGAATCATCATAGTAAGATTATCTGAAAAAGGATTCATGCTCCTGAATTGAAAAACAGTAACATTACAGATATCTTACTGAAGACCTAGCCAAAGATTGCCTGCCTGCCTCCCCCCCCCCCCCCCCCCCCCCCACACACACACACACACACACACGGCACAGACGCGCACGCACAAACACAAACATAGTGCACCTGCTTGGTCTCTGTGGCTTTAGTTCATATTGGCTCCCCTTTTTAATCATTTGAGCCAATAGAATTACTGTCCCTGCTTTTAGGTCAGTCCCGCCCTCCTTAACTGGGCAGAAAATGGCAATTTTTGACCAGAAACAGCTCTGTGGGAGATGACCACTACCCTTTGCACCAGGCAGTGGAAACATTGGGGCTGAATAGATTTCTGTTTTATATATGTTCCTGTCAACTATTCCTCCTGTCTGATATGTATATTGTCTTCCGGCACAGTACGATTTCATGACAATACAGGGCTATGAATACGATAAATACTTAGCTATACTCCTATTGGTTACTCAGCTGCTGTATAGAGTAACTGGGAAAGTAATTGGCTTGCAAAGCTGGGAGGAGGTTGCCAGGGCAGAGTGCCAGCCTTAAGCAATTTTTTCATACTAACAGCCCAAACTTTAACGTCTTAAAGTTTATAAAACTGTTATAGATCTGGAAGATTTGTCTGATTCTGTAAGATCTTAATATTTCATAAAAAAAAACAGATGCCATTTTCATGAATACATTCAGATAGTTTTTTCAATTAAATATCCCTGAAACAATAAGTTCATCAAACTATGACACCTACAAATACATTGCTATCAATACTAAGTGTGAATTTATCAAAAGTGAATTTTTTTCTTCGAGAGAAAAATGAAGATACACATATATAAAACATTCGTAGGCCGAAAGAAAAGTCAGGCCAAATTTTAGGGGTACTTTAACTGTCTTTATATTCACAGGAACTGAAATGGCTAGATCTTTTATCTTTCACTACATTATAATGTGTTGTACATAGTATAAAGGCACTAAAGAAACGGCTCCAATATCAATACTTACGTTTTATGAAGTTCTTAATACCACTAAGAGTAAAGTAGAAGAGCTGACTGTATGACTGAATGACTGTGACTGGAAGTTTCTTCAGAAAGACCGGGAAAGGGACCGCTGGTCTTTTATGTTACAAATTGTGATGTAATCTGTTGCCACCCGCCTGATTGGCTAACTATGATTGTTGTTTTTCCCAATTGTACTGCCTTGTGTTGATTTTGTCTCTTTACTTTAGGGCGGTTTTTGTTGGTGATCAGACCCGATTCTTGTCTAATTTGAATTATGAAATTATCAGTACTATTTTATAAGTCTCAAACTTACAATTTAAAACGTATAAAATTACTGGTGTTTTTTATTTTTTATGTAGTTATTTTTCTTTAAGTTCGACTCCTAAAGCCCTGCATGTATTTTTTAGGTGAGCTTTTATTTTGAAAGTGGTGATCTCTTTTCCTGGTGTCATGGGGAAGCACGCCTGACAGATCCACGTTACCCGGTCGTTAAGTCTGACGTCACTCGCTGTGTCTGGGCCTAAACTCCACTGCAGGTCCATATATCAAACGATCACTATGGCATTACTGAGAGTTGAAAAACTGTCTAAAGTCTTTCATCTTTAATAAAATGATCAGCGTTCTGCTCTACCAGGTGTAACAATTGAGTTTAACATCCAGGCATCCATGAAAACGGAGTTAGAAGTTAGCAGGAAGTTAGCTCGCTAGCTTCTATCTAAATACAATATAGCATGTCCTGACTGCGGGCTTTTGGAAACAAATTAAAACGTACAGCTCTGTTATCACTTCCAACATAAATGAAGACAGAAAACTAAACAGCAGTGATGTTTGTAGGGTTACTGAAGTTTGGCTAGCTGGTATATAATGATGTGCTACGTGACCGCTAGCGACACAGCTATGTTAGCATAATATAAACAAGCTAACTTTTTTTCCATTCGATAAAAGTTAACGTGAGTGTTCTCGGTGGTCAGGAACAAATGTAATCGCATGGCAGGATGCTGTAAAAGGACCAAACTTCAGCCAGGAGAACAACTGAGATAATCCATCCACAATACGAGGTTAGTCATTCATATACAGCTGCATGGGCTGGGCTGTAGTTACATCCTAAGGTTTTAAAAACTGAGCTTAAATAAATGATTAGCGGTAATAAAAGCCGAGGGAGGTCAACAGTGATCACGGACTGTTTTAGGAGCTTTTTGAGATTAAATAGAAGAAAATACATAGCATTAAACATGTTAACAACACAAAAGCCATATTAAACGCAGACTACTTTAGACCCGGAAGTAGGATTTGTCACGTCATCACTTAACGACCGGATACGGCAAGGCTGGGATGGTCCATTTGGTAAAGTAAATCCGTTGGGCATCTTTCTTTGCTTTTAGACAATAATTCTGATGGCAAAAGAACCAAATGGGACAGGCAAAAAAACCCAATAAATAATAATAATTCAAACCTCAGCTTCAGAGCATTTCCTCCATCTGTCTGACACATTTTTAAGGCTAACTACTGAAACTGCAAAAACTCCTGATGTTTACATAAACCAGTTATAGTTACTGTACAGGGGTTTTTTGAGGGTTTTTTTGCATACAAAATATTAATTATAATGTTTTTTTAAAAAAACTAATGAAAAACTTGCTAAATCTCCTCTCTCAATACGAAATTGCTTATTCTGCCGTTAACTCAAGTTTTGAGCTTCTGGTAGTTCAGGTGACGATAATCATTCATAAGACTAGTTCCTGTGCCATTGGGCAATTTCAAGCTGCACCACTATTTGGAGTAAGTCCTAGTACCATCTCCAAATTGAAGGCTAAATTCTATACAATGGTGGATGTCAGAGACAGGCCGTGAAGTGGACATCCCAAGAAGACAACACCACAAGAAGATCACCCTGTCAGCACTTAGGAACTATAGGCAGTGTTCTACAGATTTGTAGTCAGGGTTTGCAGGATGATATGCCAACTTTGTTTTGAAAATGGTGACATGATAGAAAGTGCACACACTGTAAGAAGTCATCTATAGAATTTAACCAATAAATCTGAGGTAACAATTTGCATTGACTTTTTTGGGATAGATTTAAGTCAATATATTGTGTATAAAATAGCTTCAATAAAAAGCTATGAAATACTTAATTAAATTGGGTAAAATGTACCCCATATTTACGTATATATTCAACAGCTACTTACTCATTGAAATTAGGTACAATTAATTATATAATTACTAATAAAATTTAATTATTATCAGTTGATAAACATTATCTATTCATATAAGGTAAAATGTATCCCCCAAAAAAGACATTCAGATGGTTCATCATCTCAATGTTTTTATTCCATAAAAACACAGAATAAAGTGCAACACAACAGCTAATGCAGACAACACTTTCAAAGGCCACTTAGTCCATTTTAAAAGCCAAAAGCACATACAGAAACTCTGCGAGGTTGTTTCTGTGCATGTACGTTATCAAAAATATGGATACATAGAACAGAACACTAACACCAACATTCAATCTGTGCTTGCTGTCAGAAGAAAAATTACAGCTCCATCAAGCTATGTCTGGACAAAAGATTCTCTTGGAACAAGAGGGGAAATGTGTGTGCATTGCACAAGCTTATTTTTGAGGCCGTGGACCTTTTTCAGTAGTTTGGCCCCGTCAAGTTCCAAAAAAAGTTTTTGAAAAGTGTCAAATGTGTTCTTCAGCTCCTTCGGATATTCGAGGTTGAGGGCATATATCAGTCCCATCAGCAGTACACATGCCTTTGTTCGGCTTCCACATCCCTCCATCACTTGGTTTCCTTCATTCACAATGGACACATCTGATGGATCCTCCTCAGCCATGATGTTGGGGTTCATGATCACCTTCATCATTTTGTCTGTGTAATCCTCACATTCCTACGTGTTAAAAAGAAAGAAACCAAAAGCATACACATGTTTTATTTTATTTAAGATGCTTTTTCAATATATTTCAGTTTATCTAAAGAGGGGAGTGGACAGAAGATGAATGGAGAAGGGGAGAACAGGGGATAGGAGAGGACAGGAGAGAAGAACATTAGGATCCCTTGAGTTAATAAGTAATCTGTTATCAATATGACAAACCTGGCAGTCATGAAAAAGATCTTCTTGTCTTTCCCCGAGGTAGCTAATGAGGCAGCAGATAAGGAGATCCCTTTTCTTCTCAATGCTTTGTGTCTGTCGGGAGATACAATTTAGTGAAAAGACTAAGTTGAGTGATTTACTTACATTAAGACTGAATTAAAAACAAAAACGTGGCTGATGTCTATCTCCAGCTTTCAACAGGTGAGAGGCTGGGTACACACTGGAAAGTCAATCACAAGGCAACATTGAGACAGACAGGATAAACAAACATGCACGCACACACTCAAACCTAAGGACAATTCGGAGAGACCAATTATCCTAACAGTCATGTTTTCTGACTGTGGGAGGAAGCTGGAATACCTGGGGGGAACCCAGAAATGCACAGGGAGAACATGCAAACTCCACGCATAAAGACCCAGGGCCAGGATTTGAACCCAGGACCTTCTTGCTACCCACTGCAGCCCTCCATAATTACATATTTGTGGAAAAAAGTCAAATAACATACATCATTCAAAGTGTCCAGCAGAGGTCTCATCTTGGAACCAGCAGCTCCTCCTTTGGCAGGCATAAGCTGCAAAAGACCTGGTGTGTACTCATCAAGTTTCAGCATGAATGTCTCCACCAACGAAACTGGTGATGCGTCTGAACTCTTCGATGATCTAAGAAGTAAGGGGACAAAAAAAAAGAAATTTTAAATGACAGACCAGATCTCATATTTATAACATGAATGTTTTTTATTTATTTGTTTTCCTCCTGAAAAATCTCCCTATAGCTGGAGTTCATGATGCTGCTGTGTCCCAGTGTTTCCACGCAGTGCGATCATCTGAGCGGATAATGAAGCAGATACGTGAGCAAAGCTGTATCTGCATGACAGAACAAGCGACTACTGCCGCGCACATTTTTAAATACAAGCAAGCCTGCTTCAGAGCTTTTCAGAAAGTTCTGGTGCTGCTAAAACAAAGTCGCCAGTTACAGCTGGGAGAAAGCTTTCAGTGAGCTCTCCGCAATGATGAGGAGCTACAGATCAACGGGGAGACGCAGACAGAAGCAACAGCTGATTTTTAAGAGTTTAAAACACGACTGTTGGGAATGATTTGCCCAATGTTCATAGAATCTCAAAGACATACAGGATTTAAGTTTGTTTACCTGTTTTATGTGTTGACCCAGAAGCAGAGCCACCACAACTTAAGGATTGCCCCTCTCATTTCTCAAAAAAAATCTTCTGACGTCCATTTTCTTTTCCATCGAGACAGGAAAGTAGTTTGCAAAGACTATGATTCAAATTCATGGGCTTCATCCTCCTGGGGACGCATTTGTAGACCGATTACGCCACACGCGCCGAAGGCTGTCCAAATTCGTCCAAATTCGTAGACTCCGCCGAATGTAGCCGACAAATGCATCCTCCTTTTCCTCGAATTTTAAGGATGGGTCGGGTGTGTCCTTCGTGGCCCACCATATCCCAGAATTCATAGCGCAGCCCAGCCAAACTCCAGTTTCCGGAAATGGCAGCCGCTACTAAGTTTTAAAATTACTCTTTCTGGGTCACAAAATAAACTTTTAACATATTTTCAGGCGAGAATGTGGGTGTGTAAACTGCAACTATCTGCTCCGTTTATCGAGACATCGCATATTTGCAAAAGTGCTTCGACGTTTTCTGAGATGTCTGTTACCCACCAGCTCAATAGCTAGCTGAGAGCTCGAGGGTTACTAGAGCCGCCGAGAACGGCACAACTCCCGGCACATCATTTTCAGATCACCGCGGTCTTTCGCTACTCTGGTTAAACATAGGTTTACATCCGGCCTACCCGACCTTCTGAGGAACGGCCCACATAGCCTGCGAAAGCCGGGTCCTCAGGAGGATTCAGCCCATGAATTTGGACACAACCTCAGCGTTCCGATTACCAGTCCAGGACTGGTCATGCAGGCTGACTGATAAAGCGCACCACGAACACATTTAATTGCAACTTACCGGCAGTTGTCTAGACGGTTAACAGACAGCAGCAGATTCAAAGTTTTATTTCAAGTAATGGTGCATTACACAGACGTAAGCAATAGAAGTGAAGTGTAATAGCTCATTACTTCAAAAATTACCATTTGCATACGCTATTATATATTATTCACCCTATGTAAATAGCTTACCTTCACTTCTGTGGTTTGATCAGGTTTGTTGGAAGCCGGAAAAAGGACCCAGAATTTTCTTGCTGTCCCGCTTGGTCAAAAAGTGCGGTCTGGCGCATGCGCAATTAGGAACATAAGACTCATTGTTTGGGGATATATTTTACTGCATTTTTTAATGTAATGATCTTACTGTTAGGAAAAGGGTATAATTAACCCATTACTTTATAATTCCTTGGCTGAGTGCAGTAATAGAGTAAATTTTACATGATTTGCATAGATTATATATACCTCTCTCCAAAATAGCTTTTATCAGTGCAGGATGGGTACTGGGGATCCTGCTTTCCTCAGTTTACAGAAGTAGAGGCATTGCTGTGCTTTCTTGGCCAGTGATGCAGTGTTGCATGTTCAGGAGAGGTCCTGTGTAATGTGCACACCCAGAAATTTTTGTGCTGCTCACCTTCTCCACAGCAGCACCATTTATTTTGAGTAACCAACTGATTCACCTTCTTCCTGTAGTTTATCTCATCAGTGTTACTAATAAGACCCACCACCGTTGTATTATCTGCCAACCTAATGAGAAAGTTATTGCTGTAGTGCAAGGTGGAGCCAAGAATCAACATTGTGTAGAGGCGATGGATCAGCACACATTCATGGGGAGCTCTAGTGATGAGCATGATGATGCCTGATGTGTGTGAAATTTAAGTAAGTTTGAAGCAAAACAGCAACAGTGCTAGAAGTGAGTACCAAAAAAACTGACCTGACAATTTGATCCAGGCAGTCCACCACAACCGGTCAAAATAGTTCCCGTGTTGTCCCTTTCACTCTTCCCCAAGTATCAAACAGATATTAAACCCTATTTAAATTTAGAGTCACTGACACGTGAAACAATGTGGCTTTTACCACTGTTAAACCAGTGGTGCTGCAGGTGATATGTGGTCATGTCACTCACCCTAATTGCCTTACTTTTAAATGTCTTTTTCAATTGGAACATTTTTACACGTTTGTAAATCAACAGAATTACATATGTCTCACAGTTTTGCAGTGGTATAAAGACTAAAGGGTAACGATTTTGTGATACAAAAATCCTATTCGACCAAAAAAAGTCCCAGAGAACAGAGGAAAACATAGGGAAGTAAAAGCCAGGTGCATTATTGATAGCGTTAGAAGTTAACATGAAAATAATTCATTCAAACAGAATTAACTTCAATGTGGTGTCTCGACACAGAAAAGCTATTGATCATGACAGTCTGTGATCTGTCAGATTATTGTTGGCCAGTTTGGACTGCAAAGATCTAAAGCTTTGATTATTCTTGGTTCAAATCATTATGTACAAATATTGTATACAATGGTCCCTTGTTTAGTACGGGAGTTACGTTCTGAAAATAACCCGCGATAGGTGAAATCCACGAAGTAGCCAACTTTATTTTTTACAATTATTATACAGTGGCTTGCAAAAGTATTCAGCCCCCTTGAACTTCTCCACATTTTGTCACATTACAGCCACAAACATGAATCAATTTTATTGGAATTCCACGTGAAAGACCAACACAAAGTGGTGTACAAGTGAGAAGTGGAACGAAAATCATACATGAGTCCAAACATTTTTTACAAATAAATAACTGAAAAGTGGAGTGTGTGTAATTATTCAGTCCCCTGAGTCAATACTTTGTAGAACCACCTTTTGCTGCAATTACAGCTGCCAGTCTTTTAGGGTATGTCTCTACCAGCTTTACACATCTAGAGACTGAAATCCTTGCCCATTCTTCTTTGTAAAACAGCTCCAGCTCAGTCAGATTAGATGGACAGCATTTGTGAACAGCAGTTTTCAGATCTTGCCACAGATTCTCGATTGGATTTAGATCTGGACTTTGACTGGGCCATTCTAACACATGGATATGTTTTGTTTTAAACCATTCTATTGTTGCCCTGGCTTTATGTTTAGGGTCGTTGTCCTGCTGGAAGGTGAACCTCCGCCCCAGTCTCAAGTCTTTTGCAGACTCCAAGAGGTTTTCTTCCAAGATTGCCCTGTATTTGGCTCCATCCATCTTCCCATCAACTCTGACCAGCTTCCCTGTCCCTGCTGAAGAGAAGCCCCCCCCAGAGCATGATGCTGCCACCACCATATTTGACAGTGGTGATGGTGTGTTCAGAGTGATGTGCAGTGTTAGCTTTCCGCCACACATAGCGTTTTGCATTTTGGCCAAAAAGTTCCTATTTTCATCTGACCAGAGCACCTTCTTCCACATGTTTGCTGTGTCCCCCACATGGCTTGTGGCAAACTGCAAACGGGACTTCTTATGGTTTTCTTTTAACAATGGTTTTCTTCTTGCCACTCTTCCATAAAGGCCAACTTTGTGCAGTGCACGACTAATAGTTGTCCTATGGGCAGATTCCCCCACCTGAGCTGTAGATCTCTGCAGCTCGTCCAGAGTCACCATGGGCCTCTTGGCTGCATTTCTCATCAGCGCTCTCCTTGTTCGGCCTGTGAGTTTAGGTGGACGGCCTTGTCTTGGTAGGTTTACAGTTGTGCCATACTCCTTCCATTTCTGAATGATTGATTGAACAGTGCTCCGTGGGATGTTCAAGGCTTGGGAAATCTTTTTGCAGCCTAAGCTTTAAATTTCTCAATAACTTTATCTCTGACCTGTCTGGTGTGTTCTTTGGACTTCATGGTCTTGTTGCTCCCAGTATTCTCTTAGACAACCTCTGAGGCCGTCACAGAGCAGCTGTATTTGTACTGACATTAGATTACACACAGGTGCACTCTATTTAGTCATTAGCACTCATCAGGCAATGTCTATGGGCAACTGACTGCACTCAGACCAAAGGGGCTGAATAATTACACACACCCCACTTTGCAGTTATTTATTTGTGAAAAATGTTTGGAATCATGTATGATTTTCGTTCCACTTCTCAAGTGTACACCACTTTGTATTGGTCTTTCACGTGGAATTCCAATTAAATTGATTCATGTTTGTGGCTGTAATGTGACAAAATGTGGAAAAGTTCAAGGGGGCCAAATACTTTTGCAAGCCACTGTAGATGTTTTAAGGCTGTAAAACCTCTCACTACACACTTTATACACTTTTCTCAGACAGGCACTTTTCTCTTTTGTTTAAACACCCTCGAAGTTCAAACCTTCATAGAAAAATCAGTCCAGTATTATGGAATGAAACCAAAGATTAAACCCTGTTTTCAGGTGCAGGACATGGGAATAGAGCAGCTGCGAGAGAATTCAATATTAATGAATCAATGGTACAGAAGTAGACGAAGCAAGAAGAACGAGTTGAGTAAAGTTTGACTTATCTGACTGTTTTGTTTCGTTTAATGCGCCTTATAACCTGGTGTGCCTTATGGGCCGAAAAATACGGCAACTTGTACCTTCCTTTAGCATGTCAAAAGGTCCAACTTTTTGTGCGTTGGTTAGCATCTTCCTCTGCCTTTTGAGTGCTACCGCAGGTGCCTTTGACGGTGCAAAATTTTTCATCAACATTGTTGTGTTTGTTGGGGAGAAAAACTACAAACACACAGTACAGCACTTCAGAGTCACACTGCTAGCGATCGAAGATTTATGTAAATTTGACAAGCTGAACGCATTCTGTACTGTACAGGAGACATGGCACGAGGAGACTGATTAACAGTTGTTTACAGCCAATCAGGATGCCGAACACATTTGTGTGGGGGGAAAAAAGAAAAGAAAAAGCATGCAAAATTGCAAAAAAAAAAAAAATTCAGCGAAAGAGCAAGACCTTGAAAGGTAAACCCTGTTATAGCGAGGGACCACTATAGATAAAATAAACTGATGGGGGTAAACAGGTAACATCATTGTGTTCTCTCACAGATCTCAGGATTGTACTTGTTGGGAAAACTGGAGTTGGGAAGAGTGCAGCAGGAAACACCATCTTAGGAAGAGATGCTTTTAAATCTGAGCTGACTTCTTCCTCAGTGACAGAAGTGTGTGAGAAAAAGATGGGAGAGTTTGGTGGCCTTAAACTGGCTGTAATTGATACACCAGGACTGGGTGACACAAATAAATCTGAAGAGCAGGTGAGGAGAGAGATCGCTCGATGCATGTCCTTTGCTGCTCCTGGGCCACATGTTTTTTTGGTTGTGCTCCAGCCAACCAGATTCACAAAAGAAGAACAAAAATCAGTGAAAATCATTCAGACAATATTTGGAAAACAGGCATCGCGTTACACCATGGTACTGTTTACCCATGGAGATGAGCTGAAGAAAAGACATTCCTCCATAGAAAAATTAATTAATGAGAATCCAGATCTCCGCCGCTTCATCAGTCAGTGTCACAGAAATCATCATGTTTTTGACAATGATGACAGAGATCCCTCTCAGCTTAAAGAGCTGCTGCTGAAGATCAGTGCAATGATTCAACTAAATGGAGGAGGCTTCTACACCAACGAAATGTTCCAAGTGGCTGAGAGAGCCATAAAACAAAAGATTAAAGAACTTCTGGAAAAATATCCAGACATGAATCTTGAAGAAGCAAGAAGAAAGGCAGAGGAAGACAACTCCTTTATTCAGGCTGTTCTAAAGGGTGTTTTTATTGGAGCTGCTGCTGGAGGTCTAGGTTTAGCTGCTGCTGGTGCAGCCGCTGCTGGAGTTGCTGCTGCTGGAGCTGCTGCTGGAGCGGCTGTTGGAGTTGGAGCTGCTGTTGGAGCTGCTGTTGCAGCTGCATATGCCGGGGTTCCAAAACAAGATATATATTTCAGAGTGAAAGATGAAACAGGATGCAACATACAGTAATACACAAAGGATTGTAGTAATTAGTTAGATCATTCCAGTCCTATGAAAAATTGAGATAAACTTCAAACTATATTTCATAAATATTGTTTATTTTTCCTGTTCTGTCACCATATTATCTTTATCATAAGGCTGATTGCTGCTCAGATACAGATATAGATTAGGATCTTATTTCATTAATTATTTTTATGATTTTTTTGTCTGCAGCCCTTCACATGTCCTTATGTTGTATGTCAGTAGAACACATTATCCACACTGAATCTTTTAATTATGTTCCTATATTCAAAAGCAATAACTGATTGATAACTCTGTGTGTGTGTGTGTGTGTGTGTGTGTGTGTGTGTGTGTGTGTGTGTGTGTGTGTGTGTGTGTGTGTGTGTGACTTTGTTTGCCACTGATGGACTCAAAGGTGATCAAAGCAAACAGGCTGGAACAGGCCGGACGTTTGGTCAAATGTGCCCCTCTGGATTATTAAGTCTAAAAAATGTTAAAGTGATCCTTTTAAAATAAATTACATCAAGAGAAAAAGCACATGCTGTCTGAAATTCTTTTTATTGTTATCTGCTGTTTATAAAATGAGCTATTATGTGCACAGGTGGTGAGCATACTGATACACTGGTGTAACACCACCTGATGACCTGTGTTGTTTCAGGCTTACGCCTCAGGGTGGTGCTGGTGGGGCAGGAGAGAGTGGGGAAGAGTTCAGCAGGAAACACCATCCTGGGAAAGAAGGCGTTTGACTGTAAGATCAGTTCCAGCCCAGTGACTCTGTGCAGTCAGAAGATAGAAGCTGATGTTCAGGGTCGCAGAATCTTTGTGGTCGACACTCCTGGACTCTTCAGCACTCGGTTGTCTATAAACATGGTGAAAGCAGAGATGTTAAAAGCACTCAAGCTGAGCTTTCCAGGTCCTCACGTTTTCCTCCTCGTCCTCCAGCTCGGAAGATTCACCAAACAAGAGCAGGAAGGGCTGAAAAGCCTGCAGACAATGCTGAGTCCTGACGTTTCCAAACACACCATGGTCCTGTTCACATATGGAGACAGACTGAAAAACACCATCGACATAGAGAAGTTTGTCAGCAAAGACAACAACCTGCAGGAACTGCTTAAAAACTGCAGCGGTCTGTACCACGTGTTCAACAATGAAGAGATGGATGAGAGGCTCCAAGTCCACGAGCTGCTAGACAAAATAGACTCCATTACAGATGGAGGACATTTGTACAATCAGGGAAGCTTTGAGTCAGAGAGATCGATCAGGAGTTTCTATGTGTATTGCTGGGGTTTAACGCTCCGGGTTCTTAGACAAATTAATTACATGGGAATATTTAACATCATCCGTTTCATCTTCACATGGTGGGAGACACATTTCGAGTGAGATAAAACTGTAAAATGAGGCAGAGGAGAGAAAGAACACAGGATGACGGCTGAGAAACAAAGGACAAAAACAGGAGTATGTGACAGGAGGAATGTTTTCATCAGTCCTTGATACCCAGAGGTCACACATCCACAGATTTTGTTAAGCATATATCTAGATTAGGATCATAGCTGGGTGAGTCTATTCCAAGTGACAGAGGTGTTGATGAAATCTGAAATAAACTGAGATAGACACAACCAGGTTGTCTTGATGAGTTGTATTTACCTTTGGGTCAAACAACAGCACTGAGAGATTAACAGTAGTCTGCATGTTTTTGACAAAGAGAGACTGTAAGCCTAGATTAAAAAAGAAAAAAGAAAGAAACAATTTATCTCTCAGAATCCCGGGTAATGAAAGATAACTTGTACACAGACATGTGGTACATCTGTAAGATTAAATTGAGAGCATTTAATTCAGTAAGATCAGCCTGACACAGAAGTAGCACAATCGCAACATTTTCCAATACACTCTTACATTTACTGATTTATTGTTCAGACAAGTATTTACAATTACAAGGTAAACATGAGCTCAAGAAATGCAGACAGTTTCCATTAAGGTCATCTTTGTTGAGCTACAGAAAGAATATAGTTGTGTTTAGTGTAGGGCAACAGTTATGAGCAACAAAACAGAGGCAAAGGGTCCATTTTACACTGAAACGTCTGATTCTTTATCAGAGTAAAGACAAGTTGGGATCCTCAGGATGTTCCTTGGGGTCACGTGCACACTGAACCAGCTGAGATGAAGTGATAAATAAACCATAGAAGTATCAGAGTACTACAGGACTACAACACATTGACAGACCTGGGACACAATGAGACCACAAACGCAGCTCAAAGTGGAGGTTGAGTGGAGTTGAGTGAGATCCTCATTCTGCCTGGTGGGTTTTGCATTTGTCACACTGAGGAATGGACAGATAAACCACATCAGAGCACTATTTATGATATTTAGCTCTTCCATATTGCACACAAGTAACTCAGTCCATCACACCATAGTACCCTGTGAGGGTGAGGTGTTCTGTCTCCTGACCCCAACCCATCACCAGGGACTTCACCAGTCAAAGGAAAAGGATATCAAAGGCACTGACAGGTGAGTTTGTCTCTTTCCCCAGCAAAAGGCAGCAAAATGTGAGTTTTTAAAACACTGCGGTGTTAGAGAGTAATGTTTGCTATGCCAGAACTTCATCAACATCAACCTCCCCTCAACAGTGCAGGTGAACAGATGTCCCCCAGAGCTAGCAGTTTTCCAAGGATTCAGCCAACTCAGCCTCTGAACCACCAGCTGATCTCTATCCTGGGTACAGTGAAGGAAAGAGTGGTGCAAGAAGACCCGCACCACTCCACCTCCCAGTGCATTAGTGCTGGAAGTGATGCGTTGGGTGCATGTGTTTCTGTTGTCATCTCTAATTTGATTCTTCATCTGTATTTTTTTCCAGTTAAGAATTTTTATTTTTGAGATGACAAAGTTTTATCATAAAGAAAGAAAAAAATGAATCAGAGTCATGGGTCAGGGAGTGACGTCATATTTACCAAAGGACAACAGTGCTGTAGTTCTCTGGAAGAAGCACAATTATTAGAGTGAAAGCAGATGAGAAGCACAATGGTTCAATACAGATGGATTAAGATGTTTTCATTAATGACAGCAATGTTTCACATAACAGGTAAGAGAGCTCATACGTGATATTAAAAAAAACTAACTGTAGTGTTCTTGTGGAAATGCGCCTAGTGCCATTTGACAGAATTAGTACTTTATTTTTGTTTGAATTGTCATTAGTGCTGACATATATAATAAATGCCATTACACAGTATAGTGGTTCCAATAAAGATTAAAATACTTACATTTCTTAATATTGATACATTCGAAGGTTATGTGTTATTGAAGTGGTGAAGTGGCTGAGAATTCATCCTTTAAGTGTCAAAACTGGTAAGACTATGAGTAACTACATCATGTAATATCCTGTTATAAACAAAAATAAAATAAACATCTTTTGTACAACAGCAGGTTAAAGATAACAGCTGGTGTTGGAAAAATAAGAATAAGTTCCCTGTACAGCAGACCATATCAAAATCAAATTCTAGCTTGAAGACTAAACAATTTCTTATTTCTCTTTGGCAGGATTGCTTTGAAGCGAACATGAGGCATTCCCTCACCTGTTATTCGGTAGACTACAACCAAGCCCAGTATAATTACTATGAGCACGAAATAGCATTACAACATATTTCACAAAAAATACAGAGATTAACCCAAAGTGACCTGAGAAATCAACATAGAAATGAACATAGACTGTGACAGTTGTTAGCGTGGAAAACCAAACTGAAGACTGAAAATCGACTGCTGAATTGTTGGATTAAAATATCAATGGTTTTACTAATGCGTCAGTTAACAGACACAAATGCACGTGTTTAAGCATACGATTTCAAAGACTTATTGATACTACTGGTATTATTTATTTAAAATACTTTGTCTGAAAAAGCTGCAATTACAACCACATTCTCATGTGTGATAACTGGGTTGTTTTTTCTCAGTAGCAGCAACTGAACAATCTGACATTTTCGTCAAAGATGGAGATGAAATCACTTTGTCTTGTGGAAATGATAAATGTGACAGAACTACTTGGCTCTTAATTAGTTATAGTAAAACGTCATTAGCAACTCGCTCAACAAAGTGAGTTTCTTGAGCAAACGCTATGTCAATGCATTTAGATTTTAAAAGGTCAAAATACATCGCCCTTTTTTTCATGTCCCTTGCACCATTAAGGTTCAAGGATGAGATTTTAAAGCTACTCATAGCCATACAGAAAAAGATCCATAAAAAAACAAGAATACAGCATCGTATCTGCTGTTTTTCCCCTGTCAGGTATAGCATCAAACTCTGGCCCTAATTTTCTGCATCAGTTTTCGCAGTCTATACACTTCAGTGTCCCTCAAACCATCAGGGGTCCTTTGTCGTATCAACCATTTAGCTGAATCAAGAAACAACTCTCTATCAGGAAAAAAATCCTGTACAACCACATCTCGCTTCCCTTTGGTTACTTCCAAAAAACTCCTAATTTGTTCTAAACCGTATCCATTACTTCTCTGACCATCAGGAATAGAAGAGTCAGATGACTCTCTACCACTATCAGAATCGGATAAAACATCCGACTCACTCTCTCTTCCACCCTTTTCGTTTGCCTGCATCTTTTTTGGCTTTGCACCTTTGGAGTCCTTAGGTTTCCTTTTTGTATGTGGAATCTTAAAAACACTTTCATTATCCCCAAACAAATTCCCGTCACTTGGGACCATTCCATCCACATCCATTTCCTGTTGCACTCCTACTGGCGTAGCTGTGTGGCCAAACTCCTCACACACTTCAGCATAAGTAGCGGCAACCTCACTGGTGTCCTGACTGCTAAGAGTCTCACATCCTGAAACTCCGCCTGTCTTTCCATCTCCGACATTGAAAGCTGGGGCTCCGTCCCGTGCATCACTTGCAGAAACACCTTTGCCCCCCTTACCTGCTGAGACCCTTGCCAAAGTACCTGCCAAAGTCCCCTCCCCTGCGTCGTCAGAGCCCTGCACAGTTTCAGCTTCATTATGCACCTTCTCAGGACAATTACGGACCGAATGCCCTTCCTGATGGCACCCAAAACATCTCATGGTTTCCGTTGTTGCAAAAATTGTGTAGTCAAACCTGTCAACCTTAAATTTCATAACTATGTTCAGCTCCTCATTCTCATTGTTTGGAATCATATACACCCGTCGGCGAAATGAAACAACATGCCGTAACTTCGCAGATTTACACCCAGAAGGGAGCATAACCATAGCTGACACAATCTGACCATGACGTGACAACTCTTTCAGCAAAATATCATCACTGATGAAAGGCGGCAAATTAGACAGAATGATCTTCTTCGCCAGGTTCATTAGAGGAAAGACCGTGGTATATGTACTTCTCAAACCACACTCCTCTACCGAAAAATCGGTACCAACCGGTATTTTAATACCATGCCGCCGGGAGAGGCTCCGAAAGCCCTCCGTCGCATGATTTCTTCTGGCCATCGCACCGAGCTAAGAGCTCAGCGCTGCCGAAAAGAACACCAAACAAAAAACAAGTGAAAAAGGATTTTGCAAAAGGACGAAAAAGTGAATTACCACTGTGAAAAAAGCAAAGTTCAAACGCTCACACTCGTTCTCCGTCCCCCACCTGCACCAGACGCTCACACATGCGCACCTGACAGAGAAAGAAAGAAAGAAAGAAAGAAAGAAAGAAAGAAAGAAAGAAAGAAAGAAAGAAAGAAAGAAAGAAAGAAAGAAAAACAAACTACTTTCTGAGGGTTCTCAGAAAGAATAACATCCCTGAGAAACTGTTGGTGTCCTCTTATCGCTGCAAAGTATCCTGTGCTACTTTCTTTGTGCATGGTTTTGCACAGTAGCACAGAAGAGTGAGCGCAATAGGGTTATAAAGGTCACCAGGCACAGCGGTCCCCAACCCCCGGGCCACGGACCGGGAGCCGATCCGTGAGTCATTTGGTACCTGGCCGCGAGAGTTGAGACTCAGGTGTGAAGTTTATGGTTTTCAGGGTTTTTATCAGTTTTATGATTATTATTACTTTTTTTATCATTTTTATCGTTAACTGGGTTTCCCTGGGTCTTTCCCCGTGTGTTATGAATGAATCTTCTTTTTTTTGGGTACCGGTACTGGTTTTATTTTGTTGTGTTTATCCTCGACACCTTAAAGGCCAGTCCGTGAAAATATTGTCGGACATAAACCGGTCCGTGGCACAAAAAAAGGTTGGGGACCGCTGGCCTAGCAGATAGTCAGCTGTCCTCTCCCCTCACTTGAAAAACTGCACAGCTCCCATTGTCTCAAGAACATGAATCGAATCCTTCAAGACCCAGCTCACCCTGGTCATGTACTGTTTGAATGTCTACCTGAAACTAACAGACTAAGCAACAGATTTTATCCCCAAGCAAGCCATTACCATGCTGAACACTACTGAATTAGGCAATCAGATCCAATACAGCTTTCATGTACAATGTAACATTGTTATAACACAATCTCAGGTTTACACATTTGATGCTACGGTTACCACTGGTCTTTACATCAGCACCAGCAAACAAGGTAAATCATTGAGAGCACAGTCTTGATCACTGTCATCAGCATGGATTCTGTTGTTTAATAAACACTGAAGCAATATGCAATATGAGTTTGCACAAGACAGAATGTCACACTGCACAATGTAATGTCATTGCTGGTACAAGTACATATTTCTATATATGGCAGTGGACAGGAAGTGTGCTGTGGCTTCAGTGGAGATAAACCTCTACAGCACATATTTTAATAACCTGTAGATTTACTCTAATTTACCTCCATTAAAGTAAGTAAGACTGCTGTCTCAGTTTGGTTAAAGAAGGATGTATGTTCATTTTTTCTTTCATATCTACACGTTTGTAAAAACTAAGGGAATACATGTGACCTACCAACATTAAAAATAACCACAGCGTGAATGAAGAGGAGACAGGAAGTAAAGAAGATAGACATTTGTCTTTGACAAGTACAACAGAGTTTGCAAGTTGCAGTTGTGACAAGATGAGAAGGAAAACCAGAACAAAAGGCGATGATTGATCACAAATTATTCAACATTTCTCTGTTTTTGTTGCTTCTTTATTCAGGTAAGGTAACCTTTACAAATACTCTAAAACATAATTTTTACTTAATATCAACAACAAATTTTAAAAATACATTTTCAGATCTGAAAATAAACAAAGACACTGCATATTAGAGTAAAGACTTTATTTTAGTCCAGTCTCATTATTGATATTTCTTTACTTTTTAAATCAACAGTAATTGCACAAAATGATGCGATTTATGCGAAATATGAGAACTGTTTAGCTAAATCACCCTAAAAAATTTCTATTTCATGTATTAAACCACAAAAAGCATATAAAGTGCTTTGAGAACTCAGAGTAGAAAAACGCTATATAAGAACTAGCCCATTTACCATTTGATATAATATATTTTTGGCCTCTGTGACCCATGGGACACTGTTTTCCCTACTCAGTATTTCTACTTCAAACCAGGCTCACAGTGCATTATGCATAATGCAACTGTAGGAAAGGAAGATCTACATGTACATACAAGTATTAAAATGTTTGGGGGGTTGTGCTTCTGTTTAAAGGTAAAGATACATTTAACATGTAACAAATTTTTTCCAACTTCTTTTCAGATTTACTTTATTCTGAAATCTTTATGTAGACAGCTGTGCTTTTGTTAGAGCAAAACTGAGTTTGGTGCACACATTTTTTCTGTGCACAAGAATGTAAATTATCTGCATTTGCACAAGTAATGGTAATATTTTTGTTTCTCTTTCATGTTCTCAGGAGCACTTAGTGAAGATCTTTCGCTTGCCTTCACTGTCAGAGATGGAGATAAAGTCACTTTGCCTTGTAAAAATAGGATCAACATTCATCACAACTGTGACACTACCACCTGGATCTTCAGAGATTCAAGAGGCACACCAGCAGTAGAGCTGGTTAATCATGGACAAATCAAAGAAAAAGCCAAATCAGACAGACTGAGTGTTACAGCAGAATGCTCACTGGTTATAAAGAAGGTCACAGCTGAGGATGTTGGTCGTTACACCTGCAGACAGTTTAGAGGTAATCCAGGGATACAGCAAGGTCCAGATGCTGTGGTTTATCTGTCTGTTGTCGTCAGTAAGTATTTACACCACAATATATTTTAGTTCAAGTGGTGTCATTGGAACAGCATATTTTCATTATATATGAAAATAAATATGTGTTCTTGCTTCGTTTTTCTCTTGCAATTCATCTTCACCAGTGACCGAAAAGAAGAACGCTGATAAAGTAACTTTAAGCTGCTCTGTGTTGACATTTGATCGGTGTAAACACAAAGTGAAGTGGATCCATAACAGAAGAGATCTGGATAGAGATTACTCAAATTTAAAAACATCACAGTCTTCCTGCTCTGCTACAGTGACTTTTCTGAACCTTACATATGGTCACATATCAAGTTCTGACTTTAAGTGTAGCTTAAAAAGAACAGAAAATAACAAAGAGCAGCTTTTTACCTTCAGCCATCATTCATCAGGTAAGAAACCAGGAGAGGTTCTGAAGAGCTTATTAAATGAATTCACATTATTTTGTCTAAGTACCTAAGATATTATCTTATTTTATTAATCTGAAGATTTAATCGACTGAATATACAGAAAGTTTTCTAATGAAAGGGCCACTGAATTTTGTTTTTTGTTCAGGTGAAGAAACAAATACAGCAACAACAGTTAAATTAGACACAATGACTACAATAAAAGTGCTGGAAATGGATGGTTCAACAAATTTACCAGGTAATGTCAACAATATTCTATATCAATTTTTCAGCAAAGTCTTTTTCTTTCTGAATTTTAGGAGAAAATGTTAGTTGTTGTTAGTGAATGAGCAAAGTTTAATCAAAAGTCATTCAGACTGGTGTTAGTAATGACTTCATTTATGGGTTTTAATTTACAATATTACATATACAAAGCAAACACTTACAGCTTCCTATTGAGTAGTTGCCAGAGTTTTGTTTCTTTGTTCAGATGAAGGTACATAAACAAATCATTTAACTGTTATAGAACATACAGAATGAAAGATCCTTTCAATTTTATTCTTTTGTTTTTGGTGAAGAAATATATGCAGCAGCAACAATTAAATTGGAAATAATGACTGAATCTGGCATTAAAGGAGGTCTGACAACAAAACAGCTGGAAATCATGAATGGTTTGAGAAAATTACCAGGTAATGGCAACAATATCTCTCTCTTTCTACAGACTTCAGTAAATATTAAAGGTATGCACTGATATTTCAGATCATGTACTTAAACATACATTTAAAATATACTTTTCATGTTTTCACTCTCTTCCCAGACTGGTCCTGGTACAGGCTTGCCATTGTGGCCCTGGGTTTAGTAGCACTTATAGCAGCTGTTGTTGTCGTCAGCATCTGGATAAGAGTTGGTGGGATTTATTCACATATAAACAGAAAGGTTGATAAACCTGGATTCTGTTTGTGGAAGTTAAAGTTGACTCCTTATTTTCTATTTTTTAGGGAAAAAAGCACAGATGGATGAAAACATGGTGAGTTTATTAATCAGAATGAAACAGATAATTTTAGATTTTTTCCTTCATTTGTTCCACAAGAACAACAAAACAGCACGACACATTAGGACAAGACAGATAATAAATAGAAAATTAAGCTGGAATGTCTGCAATAAAACAACCTTTCCCAGTAACACAAACATGTCGGATTATACAGAAATTTTAGAGCTCACAGTTCTCCTCATGAAGAGGCGGCACTCATCAGGATCAAAACACTAATTCATGGCAAACCTGATAAAAGCTCACATAAGGATCAATGAATATCCATATCTATGCCATATATATATATATATATATATATATACATATTTGCCTGTTTGTTTCAGGAACAGAATTTAAACTCTGCAGTAACTTCGTCTGCTCCAGGAACCATTCAGGAATCTGTGAGATCAAACAGTTACTCACCACATGTATTTGTTCACCTATATGTTGAATCTGCATTTTATACATTACTGAGCAGTTTTTATGTTGTCTTCACTGTGCAGGCTGATCTTCAAGATGTTGTTCTCTACGCCTCCCTCAGCTACACCGAGACCAACTACAGCTGTCCAGGTCTTCAGGTAATTTGATTGTTAAGGTTGCGGGGTTTCTCCTCCTACTGATCCCTGTCGGTAGTTACTGCTTACCCATTGGTTTTAGGGCACATGGCTGGAAGATCTGGCGTAGTTATTGACCTGTCTCCTGGGGTATCCTCTGGTGCAACACGTTCTCACTCTTTAAGCAGAGGAACCCTGGCCAAGCATCCATATATAGTAAGGAGTAAGAACCTTGTGGCAGGGCGTGGTCTGCAGTGCCGCTGCAGGGGTGGTGGATGCACCTGAGCGGCAACACACCTCGCCAATTTAAAGTGTGGGCTAACTCGTGTCGTGGTTGTTGGTGTGTCAGGCTGTGCGCAAAGAAGCTGCAGCTAAAGGTTTGTACAGCAACCAATGAATAAAGATAATGCAAAGCATGTTCATGTAGTGGGGTCTGCTGTGGTTACATTCCTAGACGGCCGGCCTCTGGCTCAAAGCTTTTCAGTGAAGTGAAAATATTGAACATGGACATTTTTGTGTTTTTCTGAAATAGTTATGTTATGGTGTGCAAGAGGAAATTATTTATGTTTGATTTAAAGAAAAACCCTTGGGAAATTTTGACAAAAATTTTACATTTCATTGAGAGGCTAGTAATTTTGTCCTCATCTGTTCATATGTAAAAACAAAAAATATTAAAATAAAAAGAAATTGGCTCACAAGAGGAGCCGTAGAGAGTAGAATTCTTCTTGGTAAAGTAAATGTGTTTGTAACAAAAACGTTTGTTAAAGCTCCCAAACAGGGCAGGTTAAGAAACAAAAAGGAAAAAAAGAAAAAAGCTGTGTATTCTTTTTCAGGTTCCCCATAAAGACGATGAAGAAGGTGAAGCTTTGACCTACATTATATGTCCAGTCTCTTCTCCTGGACCTGCTCCCAGCAACCTCTATGCTAGCATCAACAAACCAAAAAACTAAAAAACAGGAAAAAACACAGAATCTCTTTTTCTTTGATAACTTCTTTCTTTCTTTCCATTCTTGTGTAATGAAAGAGGGTTTCTGTTTTGCTAAAGTTCCCAGGATTTAACAACAGTGATAATATAATCTGTATTTCAATTTTTAATTTCTAACACAGAATGTTGCACTATATTTTTTCATAGATTGTTTATTGCTTTATCAGTGTACATATATGTGTTTGTATATCTGCAGTTTAGGCCTGACAATTTTATGATATTAAAAAGTGTTTTTCCATTATGTAAAATCCCAAGCAGCCAATAAAGGCTCCAGCACGTGAGTTTTACTGTCACGGTACTGGGTCTCTGACCCAGTGTTTTTGTTGGTTTTAGTTATGTTCTTTGTTTATTGTATTTCATGTATAGGTTTCCTGTTACTTTGCCTTCCCTGTGTCCCGTGTCTAGTTACCCTTGTCTCCATGTTCCTTCTGCCTCCCCAGTGAGTTGTGTCTTTTGTCGCTCCTGTCTTTCTGCTCCGTGTTCAGTTTGTTCAGTGTCAAGTCAGCGTCTTTGTGTTATATTTCCTGTTACTTTGACGTTCCCTTGTCTCATGTCAGTGTTTGTGGTTTTGCTTTGGTCTTTTCATGTTTGATTACTCACAGCTGCGCCTTGCTCCTGTGTCTCATTCCCTCGTTATCCCTCAGTGTATTTAAGCCCTGTGTTTTCCTTGTTCTGTGTTGTGTTGTACGGTGTGTGTTTACCGGTGTGCACCTCTCTGTGTGCTTAGTTTATTTTTCCAGTGTAGTTTTGTATTGTTTCTCCCAGCCAGCAAATAAAGCTGCGTTTTTTTGAGTTTGCTCTTTGCCTCTGTGAGTCTGCATTTGGGTCTTCTCCTACCAGCACACAGCTGGTTCATGACATTTATTGTTGTATTTTGTTTATTTTTAATTTTTTTTTTTGGTATTTATATACATATATATTATGTATATGTATATATGCAAATTTATTGCCTCAAGCAAATAAGCAATGTTTGCTTAAGATAACTACATTAGGACAACTTATCCATTCATGAATCACATTTTTGTCATATTTTATATTTGTATTTTGAAAACAGTAGCGATGTCAGCTACCATTTCACACACTTCACATGGGATTTTGTTGGTTGAAGGACCCTAATAGACTCTAGAATTGTCACCATAAGCGCTGCCTGTCTGTTTCGTATGAGCATAACAGTTCGGGCTCGGCTGTGTTGCATGTGTGTCAAGAAAGAAGCAAGCATGAAGAAAAAGGAAGTGTACCTAATAAAAGAAGGAGGAAAGGAACAAGGTTTATCTGGCAAAAATTAATACAAAAAACTTGTATTGTAAGATTTCATTTTATTTTATTTTATTTTTCTGATTCTAAATGTTTGGTATTGACATCCAAACCATTATAAAGGCCAAAATATAAACTCAGTAAACAGATGAGTAGATTAAATAATAATAATCTGCCATTAAATGTTTTTATTTTCCATAGTTTGTTCCAATAACGGTATAAATTTGTTTTTCCTTTTTTCCACAGTGATTAATTTGCCTTGTTGCCATTTTTATTGACTTCAGCAACATTGTGCAGGGGAATTAGAGCATCCATTTGCTGTTGCTATATGTGAAGCTAGCCTTAAAGGCAACTGATGACGGGCTTTCTGTCTCCCATTCAGTTATCCACTCATCTCTCTTAAAGTAGAACAATCTTGACTCAGGGTAAAGAAAGAAAGAAGGGATGATCATTTTCTCCTCTTCACTGTGTGTAAGCGGCAATACATGAAAAACCGACCCACCATACAAGAATGTTAACGGGCCATTTTTAGATTATTACAATTAAAAAAAAAAACATTATAAGCAAAGGCCCAAAGCCTAACAACACAACCACTAAAAAAATTTTACTTTTGTACCACCAGATTTTCATTTACTTGCATTTAAAAGTGTGTTCCTCTTCCGCATTAACTCCCACTTCATCCGCGATTGTTATGAGAAAATCTCTCCTGTATGACCCGCAATGAATCCTGAGATATGGTGGGCCATTAAGGATACACCAGACCAATCCTTCAAATCTGGTGAAAAGGAGGACCCATTTGTCGCCTCATTTGGGGGAGTCTTTGAATTTGGACAGCTGTGACGTAATTGCCTACAAATGCAGCCATCGAAGCATGCTATCCCTGAATTTGGACACAGCCACTGGCAGGTGTAAGTTAGTGGGGGTGAGCTCGGGGAGTGGAGTGGATGAAAGCAGAGCAAGAGCACCATCTGCAGCCTGTTTCTGTTTTGTACGGCTTTTAATTCCTAAAAATAATTTTACCTGCTCTGTTATGGTAACTGTCTTGATTAAAAAATATTTATATATTTAAAAGCATATAAATTAACAAAAACATTAAAGAGTGTTTGAGAACGTTTATCCAGCCATGATTTGAAAGCATATAGCCCACATTTTAACAGACTGGTGTAGCAGTGAAGATGTTTAATCTGCAGTGAAAGTAATATAATAAAAGCCACATGTTGTACCAGCTGTTCCAGTGAAAGGTTTGTCTATATACCTTTTAAGTTACATTTCATCAAACAGTCCTGAGAATCCACACAAATGATCTTTTTATATATTACAGTCCAAAGTGAATGCAGATGGTCTCCTGCAGCTTTAAAATATCTAAAGGACACTGAGTGTGGAAACGATCTGTGTTTCTTTTTTTGGTCATCATTAAGTGCTAAAAATTCTGCTGCTGATGTATTCACATTCCTACCAAAAGACTTCCCTTTTTCTTCTCAGAGGAAAAACTATTTCAGAAATGCAATGAGGAACCAACACGTGTTAGAGCAAGAAAGAAAACATCTTATCTGTTACAGCTTGGACATCAACAGCAGATAGTTGTCCTCTTCACCTGGCCCTCTCTATCAGCATAATATTAGCATAAATCACAGGAAGTGGACACAGCATCTCTACAATAAGGACTATTTCAGAGATTAATTTTTAATGTGAGAAACAGGAAGGAGAAAGACGGAGAATGGCTGAATTCAGGTGGATTCAAATGTTTTCATCAGTGATACTAATGCTTCAATTGTCAGGTAAGAATATTTAAACGTTTATAAATGAGATTACAAAAGCTTAGTTTGTTGACATTATTGATTTTATTCTTTTCTTCACAGCAGCAGCAGCTGACTACTCTGAGTTTATTATCAGGAATGAAGGTGAGGTCACTTTGTCATGTGAAAATGTGACAGATGATCAAGATAAATGTGACAGAACTACCTGGCTCTTTAGTCAATCAAATAGAGCCGTAGTAACACTGTTTGAAAACGGGAAGATTCACCAAGGGGCCAAAAATAAATCAGACAGACTGAGTGTTACAGCAAAATGTTCTCTGGTTATAAAGAAGCTCACAGCTGAGGATGTTGGTCAGTACACCTGCAGAAGGTTCAACAAATCAGGACAAAAAGAAGGTTCAGACTCTGTAGCTGAGCTGTCTGTTGTTAACCGTGAGTATTTCCATCATAATGTTTTCAGATTATTAGAACATCAAACTCAAAACATTACAATAACTATAACTACAGTGATGATTGCTGTAAATGTTATTCTTGTTCTCTCTTTTTTAACAGTAACTGAATATAAGGATGACGACACAGTGACATTGAAGTGCTCTGTGTCCACATATAAAGAATGTAAATACACCGTCAAGTGGCTCTATGGTAACAAAGACCTGAGGATGTCACAGTCTACCTGCAGTGTGACCTTTGCAACATCTGATCATATTTACACATCCAAGAACTCTGAGATGTTGAAGTGCCAAGTGACACATGGTGGAAACGTGCAGGAGTTTATCTTCAGTCAATCTTCTGGTCAGAGAAGGAATACGTAAACATTTCAGTCCTTACAATAACTTCATCCTGTTATAAACAAACAAAGAATTTTTTGGGGGGATATGATCATAGAAAAAGTGCTTGTATGATTGGGTGAATAAGGCGAGTTGTACAAAGCGCTTTGAAGTCAGGTAAAGTAGAAAAGCACTGCAAAAGAAGCACAATTTAACAGATTTCAGAAGCCTGCTCCTACCAACAGTCAGCGTTGGATTCTTATACACGATACACTTACTTCACTTCAGCAAGTTCCCAAAAATAAGCTGTAAAAGAAAACATCCTGTGGAGATGTATTAATGGAAAGAAGGAAAAGGGGAAGTCAGCTTAATGAGGCTGCTGTTCATTTTCTGTTCCCGTTTATAAAAAAAAAAGCTTATTTTTTTAAAAAACATTTCTCTCAGTGAAATAACATTATAACCAGGACAATATTTCTTTGTTGGTCATTTTAAGCAAATACAATGATCTTAACCGAGTAATTTTATACAACCTAAAAACCAAATTAAAACACATTTGATTTTTATACATCAGGATTTTAAAAAGACAAGAACCTGCAGACATAATGTGTTTAATGTTTTTCTTTTTCTTCAGGTGTGTGGAAGTTTATTGTTGTAGCGCTGGGGTTAACAGTACTCATAATGAGTGCTTTCATAGGCATCATATGGAAGAGAGTTAAAGGTGAGAGCTTTCATAAGACTGAGCTTTCATCACCAGGGAGACTGCAGAAACCAGGATGGACTTTCATTCTAAAAGCTTGAATTGATTTTTCTCTTTTTTAGGACACAAATCACAGATGAATGAAAATGCTGTGAGTTATAACACTTTCATGCTATATACGAGTAATCAGTCTTTCTTACTGATGTGATTATAGTCTGCTGTGTTTATGAGGCTTCTTTGTCTGTTTTATTTGTTTCAGGAACTCAGTTTAAACCCTGCAGTGACTCTGTCTGCTCCAGGAACCATTCAGGACTCTGTGAGCTCAAATACTTACTCACCACTTGTATTTGTTCTCCCATATGTTGAATCTAAGCATTACTGAGCAGTCTCTATGTTGTCATATCTGTGCAGGCTGAATCTGAATACGCTGTTCCCTATTCCTCCATCAGCTACACCAACAACACCACCAGTAAAGCTCAGGTAAGCTGTCCTGTTGGTTATTCAGGTGATGTCAGTTAATAACAATAAAAATTCCCATGAAAGAGCAAGGTAAATGTTGATATCTGAGTGTTAAGAATAAATATTAAGATTATAATACTATTATCATATCTGCCTTACCCTACATTATTATGGTCTTAATTATTTTGTTTTTTGTGTATTCACTTTCAGGTTGTAGGTCAAGATGATGATGAAGATGATGACACAGTGACCTACATCACCATGAAAAGTCACATCACTTCTGCTGCACCCTCCAGTGATCCCAGCAGCCTCTATGCTGCTGTCAACAAACCAGTGAGAGACACGTGTTGACGAAACAGCTACAGCTCATACAAGATTTCTTACGTTACACTGGTTATGGTTGCGCTCAGGCCCTTTTCAACCTGTTATTTGTATCAGATTGTGTAAAAATGTTTCTAATAGGCTTAAGTTCTCCATGTTTAACAAAAAGGATATTATACTGCTCATTTACATTTCTAACACAGAATGTTGCACTATGTTTTATCCATAAATTGTCTCCAGTTTGACAAAGTTCAGAATTTATTACTGTAGCAATCCCTTTTATCCAGAAGGGGGTGCTGTATATTCATTATAACAAAATGTGAAGCAGTGGAAGAAATGATCTAACATCCTCAGACATAATAAAAGTCACATGTTACATCAGCTGTTTCTGCTTGCAGTCATTTAAACATCTATATCTCAGAAGTGTTTGAGTGTGTGTTTCAAAGCTGAATTAGTTAATTATTCAGTATTCAACAATATAGAATCACAATGGAAAACAACAAACTGCATTTTTACATTGGGCTATACAGGGAGTGCAGAATTATTAGGCAAGTTGTATTTTTGAGGAATAATTTTATTATTGAACAACAACCATGTTCTCAATGAACCCAAAAAACTCATTAATATCAAAGCTGAATGTTTTTGGAAGTAGTTTAGTTTGTTTTTAGTTTTAGCTATTTTAGGGGGATATCTGTGTGTGCAGGTGACTATTACTGTGCATAATTATTAGGCAACTTAACAAAAAACAAATATATACCCATTTCAATGATTTATTTTTACCTATGAAACCAATATAACATCTCCACATTCACAAATATACATTTCTGACATTCAAAAACAAAACAAAAACAAATCAGCGACCAATATAGCCACCTTTCTTTGCAAGGACACTCAAAAGCCTGCCATCCATGGATTCTGTCAGTGTTTTGATCTGTTCACCATCAACATTGCGTGCAGCAGCAACCACAGCCCCCCAGACACTGTTCAGAGAGGTGTACTGTTTTCCCTCCTTGTAAATCTCACATTTGATGATGGACCACAGGTTCTCAATGGGGTTCAGATCAGGTGAACAAGGTGGCCATGTCATTAGTTTTTCTTCTTTTATACCCTTTCTTGCCAGCCACGCTGTGGAGTACTTGGACGCGTGTGATGGAGCATTGTCCTGCATGAAAATCATGTTTTTCTTGAAGGATGCAGACTTCTTCCTGTACCACTGCTTGAAGAAGGTGTCTTCCAGAAACTGGCAGTAGGACTGGGAGTTGAGCTTGACTCCATCCTCAACCCGAAAAGGCCCCACAAGCTCATCTTTGATGATACCAGCCCAAACCAGTACTCCACCTCCACCTTGCTGGCGTCTGAGTCGGACTGGAGCTCTCTGCCCTTTACCAATCCAGCCACGGGCCCATCCATCTGGCCCATCAAGACTCACTCTCATTTCATCAGTCCATAAAACCTTAGAAAAACCAGTCTTGAGATATTTCTTGGCCCAGTCTTGACGTTTCAGCTTGTGTGTCTTGTTCAGTGGTGGTCGTCTTTCAGCCTTTCTTACCTTGGCCATGTCTCTGAGTATTGCACACCTTGTGCTTTTGGGCACTCCAGTGATGTTGCAGCTCTGAAATATGGCCAAACTGGTGGCAAGTGGCATCTTGGCAGCTGCACACTTGACTTTTCTCAGTTCATGGGCAGTTATTTTGCTCCTTGGTTTTTCCACACGCTTCTTGCGACCCTGTTGACTATTTTGAATGAAACGCTTGATTGTTCGATGATCACGCTTCAGAAGCTTTGCAATTTTGAGACTGCTGCATCCCTCTGCAAGATATCTCACTATTTTTGACTTTTCTGAGCCTGCCAAGTCCTTCTTTTGACCCATTTTGCCAAAGGAAAGGACGTTGCCTAATAATTATGCACACCTGATATAGGGTGTTGATGTCATTAGACCACACCCCTTCTCATTACAGAGATGCACATCACCTAATATGCTTAATTGGTAGTAGGCTTTCGAGCCTATACAGCTTGGAGTAAGACAACATGCATGAAGAGGATGATGTGGACAAAATACTCATTTGCCTAATAATTCTGCACTCCCTGTACATCCTGTGATTAACACTCCTCTAAATCCCTGTGCTTTGTGAAAATCATCTCTTTGGGATTTATGATCCTGCAAATTTGTTCGTCTCTGTAAACTTTTCGATCGGACAAATGGGAGAGAGGGGTTTCACCCACTCAAGATGCATTTCCTGCTACTCCCTCTGCTCGACGCAGCAGGAAAACTGTTATTGCACCACACAAGGAAAAGAAAAAACATGGTTTTCAAAGTGTGTGCCGCTTCATACATCTCATTGCAATTGTATCTGTCGCGTCTGATACGAGCCCTTTTGGTTTGGCGGTGTGCGTAAACTCTGAGCATTATGATTCAGTTTCTCATATTGCAGAAGTAAATAAAGTAAAGTGGACAGGACAACCAAACCTTACTTAACTATCTAAGAGATTAATTTTAGGAGTCACTTTAACAACAACTGGCTGTTAATAAATGAGGAACATGAAAGCTGTGACAGTCTGGTTGTGTAAGAATAATGGCAGAAATGTGAGAAAGAAAGCTGAAAGTCATAATGAGGAAGTCATAGATCGAAAACTACAGGAAGAAGACACACTTATGCTTTAGAAGCCTGAGAAGAAAGGAGAGACTGAGAGACATGATGGTTACATTTAGATGGATAGAAATGTTTCTGTTCTTTATACTCATGCTTCAGTTTGGAGGTAAGGATGATTTGTACACTGTACATCGTCTTAGGATTTGAAAACTAACTCTTCTTTTTAATTTTAGTAATATCATTTTTATTTAGCACACAAAGCTGTGGTGTTTCTGTGAACAATGAAAACTGAGTTTGATGCACTCTTGAAAAATGTAGTCTTAACATTTTTGATTCTGTCATGTTCTCAGGAGTACATAGTGGAGATCTTTCACTCTCCTTCACTGTCAGAGATGGAGATAAAGTCACTTTGCCTTGTGAAAATCTCATCAACAATCATCACAACTGTGACACTACTGTCTGGCTCTTCACTGATTCAAGAGGCACACCAGCAGTAGAGCTGGTTTATCTTGGACAAATCAAAGAAAAAGCCAAATCAGACAGACTGAGTGTTACAGCAGAATGCTCACTGGTTATAAAGAAGGTCACAGCTGAGGATGTTGGTCGTTACACCTGCAGACAGTTTAGAGGTAATCCAGGGAGACTTTAAAGTACATTTAAATATGCCATTCAGCCCCAACTTTGAGACCTGCCTGTCACAGTCAGGCTGCAAAGCTGACTGTGTGAATAAAGGAGGTGAACCCAAGCGCAGACACTCTAAAACAAAACTCAAACTTAACAGAAAGCGAGACGTTTATTAAGGCTGGTAAGACATTGCAAAACAAAAGGCAGAGGTGATGCTAAACAATAACCTAAACTGGGGAAACTAAAGATAAACATAAAAAACCCAAAACATGACGTGGATACGTGATACATGACACATGATACATGGAACATGGTGGTGCAAAGGACAAAAGACAAACTGACACTGAACAAAGTAGGACAGAGGACTTCAATACACACGGAGATAATGAGGGGATGTGGAACAGGTGGGAACACACCTGGGACAAATCAGACCTAACGAGACAAGGAACACTGCACATAGGACAGGGACTTTCACAGTAAAACAAGAAACAGAGTGGAATCCAGACATGGCAACACAAGCTTGACAATATGAACAAGAAGACAAGAAACATGACAGACTAACACAGATGACTTAAGTAAAACATAACTAAACTAAACTTAAGGCAACCAAATGATAATCCTATTACATAACATATTTAAAGGAATAACTTAAAGACTCAAAGCACTGCCCAAAAGCTTATCTCCATCTATACAAGGACAAGTGACCTCTAAAGAAGTTAGAGGAAGCATGACTTCATCTGTGATATCTAAAACAACTCATTTGGACTGTCTGCAGTGTTTATGTGGCAGCTTTGTGTATCCTATCTCATGTCAAGGCTTTCATTGGGGAGTGTGAACATTTCATTCTGTGGATTGCATTGCTCTACTGAAAATAAATCTCTTGTAAACTGGTTCATTCATTATAGAAGGTGATAATTTATACTTTGCATGTCCCACTTCTAGTAAACTTTTCCCCTAAAAAGCATAATTGGATACTGAAATGTTTAAACGTAAAGAATCATTCATCTTCTGCAGCTTTAAAATATCTAAAAAACACTCTGTGGTTTTTTGACCTGTGTCTGGTCGTCATTAGAGGTTAAAACCTGCAGAGTTATGCTGGTGCTGTCGTATCCACATTTGCACCAAAGCACTTCCCCTTCAGTTCTCAGAAAGAGACACTTAAATAAGATGTAATGAGGAAGAAATGATGTACCAATGAAGTGACAACAGTTGAGCCTGTGAGTTTGTTGCCTCTGCACATCTATGCAGATTAATGTTTCTACCCTGTTGGCCTTACTTTCAGTCACGAATAAAAAAAGAGAGAATGAAATTTACAGTAATCTTCCAGTTTGTGTTTTAATGAGACAGTCTGAGCTGAAAATTATATGATTGAAATGTTTACTATTAACAACATAGGCATGAGCCACAAAAAAAAAAAACAATATGTTGAACTTTCTGAAAGTGTAATAACCAACACCCTCAGCTGTGAGAACAGTTTGCTGTTACACTTAGTTTAAATGTCTAAAGGACATTTAGTGTGTGAAGCGTCTGTGTTTCTGACGGTAACACTTCTACATTCTCACCAACTCTGCCCCTTCATTTCTCAGAAAAACAACACGTCACAGACACAGTGAGGGACCAACAAGTATCAGAGCAAGAAGACATAATCTTACCTTCACAAACGGACAGTGGGATTATCATAAGTCACTGAGCAACATTCGGCTGTCTGTTCTACGTGCTCGTTTTAGTTTTACAGGGTTTGATGGCCTGCAGTGACCTTTGACCTCTTTAATATTGTTTCGTTCCCCAGCCATTTTATAAACAACAGAAATTGTCAGAGAAAGAACTTCCTGAACAGTTAGCGTGAGATAGTGAGATAACAACCACAGGAACCGCCACAGGGAGCACAACTTTAAAGTCTGTGACTGTCATTAGTGTGAGAAACAGGAAGGAGAAATACCGAGAAGCATGATGGCTGAATTCAGATGGATTCACATGTTTTTATCAGTGATACTAATGCTTCAATTAACAGGTAGGAATACAGATACGTTTATAAATGAGATTACAAAAGTTTACACTGAGGACATTATTATTATTATCATCTCAGCAGATTCTGAGTTCTATGAATGTATTACCTCACTAATAACAGGGAAGTTGATACACTTATTTTTCAGAAGCTCAAGAAGAAAGTGAGAAAAGAGAGACTAAGAGAAATGATGGTTAAATCTATTTAGCTTAAAGTGTTTTTATTGCTGTACCTGTGCTTCAGTTGGTAAGGATACATCCAACATGTGTATAAGAGAAAGATTTAAAAACATTTCCAGCTCAGTGCACTAGTGAAAATGAAAAATATACAAATGCAAACATGTGTGCATAACTATGCAAAATTATCTGTGCTCTGACATGCAGTGTTACCTTTTTGATTCTTTGTCGTGTTCTCAGGAGCACTAAGTGGAGATCTTTCACTCTCCTTCACTGTCAGAGATGGAGATAAAGTCACTTTGCCTTGTGAAAATGTGATGAAGAATCATCACAACTGTAACGCTATCAACTGGCTCTTCATTGAATCAAGAAGCACACCAGCAGTAGAGCTGGTTAATCATGGACAAATCAAAGAAAAGGCCAAATCAGACAGACTGAGTGTTACAGCAGAATGCTCACTGGTTATAAAGAAGGTCACAGCTGAGGATGTTGGTCGTTACACCTGCAGACAGTTTAGAGACAATCCAGGGAAACAGCAAGGTCCAGATGCTGTGGTTTATCTGTCTGATGTCATCAGTGAGTATTTACACCACACCAGACCACCAGTATTTACAAGCTGTGAACAACTAAACAATATGCTAACACATTACATTTATTTTTTTTTTTAAATGTTTGTTTGTTTGCTTTTTTCTTGGAACTTATCTTCACCAGTGACTGAACAGAAGAACACTGATCAAGTGACTTTAAACTGCTCTGTGTGGACATATGAACGGTGTAAACACAAACTGAAGTGGATCCATGACAGTGGAGGTCTGAATAGAGATTACTCAAACATAAAAACATTACAGTCTTCCTGCTCTGCTGCTGTTACTTTTATAAAGTCATCATACAGTCACATATCTAACTCTGACTTTAAGTGTAGCGTAACAACAGAAGAAAACAAAGAGCAGCTTTTTACCTTCAGGCCTCAGTCATCAGGTAAGAAACCAGGAGAGATTCGGTTGAGAAAATTACTTTCAACTGATGTGAGGAAAGAACTTTTAATTAGCTGAATTTGATCTTTTGTTTGAATGAAGATACAGTAACATCAACAACAACAACAACAAGAAAAGTAACAACAACAAGAACAACAAGGACAACAAGAACAACATCACAGACTGATGACCCAGGTGATTTTTCTTTTTTTTTCTTTTTTTTCTGGGGGGGGGGGGGGGGGGGGGGGGGGGGTTCAAAGCAATGATTGAATAGTTTTTTGTTAAGTCACATGCATGTCATATTTGCAATTTTTCTACCTCTCAGACATTGAACAGTAAATGAAAAGCTTCAGATATTTATGTTCAGGTGCAGCTCTGGTGTGGCCGTACATCCTCGTGGCTGTTATTTCAGCAGCACTTTTAATCTTTGCTGTGGAACTGATTGTACTGAAGAGAGGTGAGAGAAAATCCCACATTACATATTAAAGCTGAATCTTCTCTCTGGTTAGATGTGTAACCCTGTTTTTCTTTTCTTTTCAGGGAACAAAACACAATCCAATGAAAATGTGAGTTTAAAAATAATCTTTACTAAACATTTTAATTCTAGATCAGAAGTGATGCAGTGGTTGGTGCAGCAAAAGATCAAGAAAAGAAAAAAGAGGGTGCAAAATTCATTTTTGCTTTGATTTTATAATTATTAACTCCAAAAATGACCTCAGCCTATGTGCGAAGTCCTTTCTGACCACAAAAAACAGACCCCATCAGCTACTGGTAGTTGGACCGTTGTGTTGCATTTTATATGTTTTATCATTTTACCTATCTATGATTGTTGCAGATATTTTAATACTCACATTTTCATGTTGCAAGTAACTGAAAGTTGCACTGAAGCAATATTTATTCAGGCCTTGACCTCAAACTCACAACTTCTGCTGTATGAATTTGTTCTTCAACATTATAAAACTAACTTTACAACATGAGACTGTGCAAGAGATAGATTTCAAACGGAAGGGAAGTGAACTGGTGCTGTCAAACTAAGCCAAAAGAAGTGGTAACACATTTTGAGCAATAACATGACATCTTTGGCGGAGACGGGTCAGTGTAGATCCCCCTGCATCTCAGAGGGCAGTAATCATGTTTTCTTTACTGTGTAGGCGGATCATGAAGATGGTGTTTCCTACATCTCCATCAGCTACACCAACAAGGCTAACAGTGAAAACAAAGTAATGCTCAATGATGATCAATGTTTCCGGCTTCATCAGTGCATTAGTAAATGATGTTTTCACTGTGTTGTGTTACATCTGGTGAAACATCCTGTGCTCTGTGTGCTTCCAGGTTTGGGGTAAATGTGACAGTGATGAGACAGTTACCTACTCCACTGTGAAAGCTTCCTCCACAGATCCCAGCAGCCTCTATGCTACCATAGAGTAAACAAAAAGGAAACTTAATCATCAGGTCATCGCTTCTGTGAAAAAGCTTCGTCCCTATAAGAATAATCGGTTTGCTCAGTTTAAAAGGAGGAAGCAGCTGTGTGAATGCTTAAAAAGCAGAATTTGTGACACATTTTGTTTTGTAACATTTGAAAGGCTTTCATTTTTATTTTATCTTTTGTTCAAAGTTTTGAAATGATGTACATAGATGTTTTTATTTTGCTATTTGCCTGTAAATTTTCTAAAACTGCAGTAATTTATAAGTTTAGTTTCATGTTTTCCATAAACAATCATTCAAACATTTGTGTCTCATTACTGTAAGCATCAAAAGCAGGATTAAATGGAATCAGGCATCAGAGTGGGAGGATATGTCTTTACCTGTATGACATACAGAATTTTACATGAATGAATGTGAAAGTTTTATTATGTTGGTTGCATTTCTCTACTGAAAACAAACCTTCCCTCTGGTGAGCAGGTTTTTTCACAAAGGGCTTAAACTTATCTAAATGAAGAAATTCAGTTCAAGACACCTGAGACTGATCATGAATCAGGACACATACATATGAGAGTTAAAGTGAAAGGAGACAATATCCACTGCAAGTTTAGAATATCTAAAGGACACACAGGCTACACACACAGTGACATTAAACTGCTCTGTGTCCACATATGAAGAATACACCTTAGGTGTTTTTTTAACCACAAGGGTGTATAGACAAAATACAACAATAGGAAACCCAACAACAGTGTTTTCAGTTTGGAATCATATTGGATATTATATTATTTAGATTTATATATTATATTTTCTATTATATTTTCTGTTCTGTCCTTTTTGGCTTGTTCTCTTTTATTTACAGTTTTATTTTTGTTGCCTTGCACTTTCTAATAAATTTCACTTCCTTTGTATTTGCCTCCTTGATTAGTTGCGGCAGTGTTTGTTTTCCCATCTAGTTTACCTTCCTTCATTACCTGTTGTGTATTTAAACACACATTTCTACTGGAGTGTATACTTGCTTACTCGATTAGTTGCGGCAGTGTTTGTTTCCCTTTCATTTCCTGTGGATGTAACCACTCATTCTGTTCTATGCTTACTGTCTGTCTGCTTGTGAGATTTCCTGTTGTATATTCAGTTTTGTTTGATGGATATTGTTATCTGGTCCCTGTTGGATTTTTCCTTGCCCCAATAAAAGTTTGGCTTTTGTTTTGGATCCACACTTTTCAATCAACATCACTGTTTTGTTATTAGTTTTATGTCTACTGGAGTGTATAATGGAAGATGTTAGGCTGAAGTTCCCCATGTAACAACCAGTTTCGTTTATTTTTGTAACAATTACTGTTGTCCAGAAGGGGGTGCTGTATAATAATTGCAAGAAACTAAGCTACCAAATAGACACATACACTAGCTGGTTTAAAAAAAATACAATAGAAAATGAAGAACTTTTTTTTCATATTTTATTTTTTCATAAATGAGTGTTCTTTATGTAAATAAGATGCCAGTGATGTTTCTTTAAGCAAAGCAAATTAAAATTGTTGCAGTCCAAAAAATGAAAAAATAAACATCCAAATTCAAACTCTCTCTGCTTAAGTATGTCATTAACCTGCACTCTGAAAAGTAATGGTAACATTTCTACTTCTCTGGCATATTCTCAGTAGATCTTATCTCTTTCCTTTACTGTCAGAGATGAAGATAAAGTCACTTTGGAGGAAAGGAAAACAAAGGAACAAAGGAAGCAAAACCCAAGACAATGCACACATGGAACACATGCTCAACAAAATAAGACAGGAAATGAGAAAGCTAAACAGGGGTGCTAGTTTCAGTCATTATGCAAATCCAGTGTTATAAGGATGGGGAAAGGATGAGACTAAAGCAGTCACTTGGATGAGTGACACTGAAAACGTGAAAACCTGCCACTGCATCCACATGAACAGAACTAGCTTTTACACTAAGGGAGGAATAAAGCCAAAGCAACTAGGACCTGAGAACTAAATACAATTTTTTAGGTTGCAAGAAAGTAAAGCAATCTAAAATACAAAATATTCCCACTTATGTTTATTCTGGTCATTTGTGGATAACACCTCCCCCGCTCTGCTGCTGCTAATTAAAAATGAATTAAACAAGCTAAATCATTAAGAGCAAAGTCTTGCTTACCATCACCAACATGGATTCTGTTAAACACTGAACCAGCAATATGAGTTTGCACAAGACAATTGGTACAAATACATACTTTGATATATGGCAGTGGGCAGGAAGTGTGCTGTGGCTTTAGTGGAGATAAAACTCTACAACACATTATTTAATATCCTATAAAATTACTTTTATTTACCTCTTTTTTATTTAAAAACTGAGGGAATTCATATGATCTACGTTAAAAAATAAATACAAGAAATAACCATAACATTGAAAATAACCACAGCCTGAATGAGGAGGAGACAGGAAGTAAACTAGATAGGCATGTGTCTTTGACAAGTACAACAGAGTTTGCCAGTTATAGATGTGACAAAATGAGAAGGAAAACCAGAACAAAACGTGATGATTGAACACAAATTCTTCAACATTTCTCTGTTTTTGTTGCTTCTTTATTCAGGTAAGGAAACCTTTACAAATACTCTAAAACATAATTTTTACTTAATATCAACAACAAATTTCAAACACACATTTTCAGATATGAAAATTAATTAGCTTTGCAAACCTCTTCCTACTGTAACACTTTATCAGCATCTAACTTACTGATTAGGTTATTGTTAAGATTAACAGATGCATTAAGAAGTTTTGAATAATTCACTGTCTTAATGATAGACGTCTGATATTGATAAGTATGTTCAGTTACAATAGTCACCAAACTCTTGTTTTGTCTCAATTATTAGGTGTAATTTCTACATCAATTTTCTTTTACCTACTTTAGCTTTTATGCTGTGATACTTTCTGTTTGCTTTCTGCATTTATTTTTATATTCCTCCTTTGGAGTCTTTGTGGAGCAAATCAGCTGAACTTGTTGTTTTGAACTGGTTGTTAAGAGAAAGCTGAAAGTCTTTATGAGGACATCATGATTCACTAATTAAAGGAAGCTCTCTGTGTATCTAGATGTATTACAAGGTCTGTGTTTTTTTATATTTGTGCTTCAGTTTGAAGGTAAGGATACATGTAACATGTAAGAGATTTTTTTTCTTCTTTTGAGTTTTACTTTATTTTGAAATCCAAGAGAGCTGGGCTTTTGTTTGACAACCCAAATCAAGTTTTTTGTTAGTTCTTTTGTAATAAGAATGTAAATCGTCTCCGTTCAGACAAGTATTGTTTTTTTTCTCTGTTATATTCTCAGGAGATCTAAGTGGAGATCTTTCACTCTCCTTCACTGTCAGAGATGGAGATAAAGTCACTTTGCCTTGTGAAAACGTGGTCAAAAATCATCACAGCTGTGACACTACCACTTGGCTCTTCATTCATTCAAGAGGCACACCAGCAGTAGAGCTGGTTAATCTTGGACAGATCAAAGAAACAGTCAAATCAGACAGACTGAGTGTTACAGCAGAATGTTCAGTGGTTATAAAGAAGGTCACAGCTGAGGATGTTGGTCGTTACACCTGCAGACAGTTTAGAGACAATCCAGGGAGACAGCAAGGTCCAGATGCTGTGGTTTATCTGTCTGATGTCATCAGTGAGTATTTACACCACAATATGTTGGAGTTCAAACTGTGTTGTTAGAGCAACATAATGAAACATTACATTTAGTGAAAAGAAATGTATTCATACTTTTTAATTCTTCTTGCGTTTATCTTCACCAGTGACTGAACAGAAGAGCAGGGATCAGGTGACTTTAAACTGCTCTGTGCAGGTACATGGACATTGTGAACACAAAGTGAAGTGGATCCATTACAGTGAAGGTCTGAATAGAGATTACATTTATACAGATCATTACATGTATACATTACATACAGATTAAATTCTTTTTATTCCACTAGTTTGTCTTGGTCTGCCTCACTGTAAAGCCAGCCGCAAACGGCCGCCCTGTTACAATGCCATAAAAAAAGGTTGTTCATGAAAAGTAGGTGGCATCTGATCTACTGTAACCTGTTGAGGAAAGCTGTCTTTCCAGCCCCACTCTCTGATTTTTCTTTTCTTAAAAAAAACAAACGTTTTCAAAGTTATGTGGTTACAAATGTATTTTGGAAATATTGAGCAGTGCGAAAACCTGCACTGATCTGACCTAATTTCTTCCTCGTCCTGATTCCTGACCTGGCTAAGGTGGTTCTGGCATCTGACAAGGATTCCTTCTGGGCGTCTCCCTGGTGAGGTGTACTGGCTGTGTACCACTGGGAGGAGGCCCTCGAGCTGGAGAGGGAGGTCTGATGTTCTCTGGTTAGACTGCTGTCCCCGCGACCCGGTCGCAGATAAATGAAATGGGTAGAGCAAGTTTAGTTTGTAAAGAATGCAATTGTTTCCATGCAGGAAATCTATAGCAAAAAGAAGAGATGAGCCCTTCGTCACAGATGGTGTGGTCACCTGCAGGTTCAAGGTCATTGCATCTCCAACCCACATCGATAGCCACTGTACTTGAGGGAAGTTTGGACGATGTTAAACACTTTCTTCAGGCAATTGTATTTGGATCACCTAAATCAGGGGTCCCCAACTCCAAGCCTGGAGGGCCAGTGTCCTGCAGTTTTTAAATGTGTCTTTGATCGAACACAGCTAATTCGAATGGCTAAATTACCTCCTCAACATGTTTTGCAGTTCTCCAGAGGCCTGGTAATGAACTAATCATTTGATTCAGGTGTGTAGACCCAGGGTGAGATCTAAAACCTGCAGGACACTGGCCCTCGAGGCCTGGAGTTGGGGACCCCTGACCTAAATTCATGACAGTAATTCAAGCGGTAATGCCTAGACGGACAAACAAACCATCCTTAACCTCCTTGGACCTGACGTCCACATATGTGGACATCACATTTTGGGTTATTTAGACCAAAAAACTCAACACCATCTTACCAGATAACACCAGCTACAATATTGGTAATGTGTGTGTTGTTCAGCAGAACATTGTCCAGTATGTTGGCTGATATACTTTATTTACCTTTGAAAATAAAAGTTGATCTGATTTTAATGAATTACAAGGAGTGTTTTTAATTATTATCTTTGAAATAAACGTACAGTGCTTATATTAACTGCTGAATTAGAAAAAATAATGTGCTCTTAAAAACACTCATCTATTTAAAGACTACACAAGCTGTGTTAATTATAGTTATACCATAATCCTTTGTGCCAGCATGTGATGTTAAATATACATAAACAGTATGTGTTATCAAATGATAGATAGATAAGTATTTATTGTCATTGTCAGAGAACAATGAAATTGCGTTTGGAGCTTCCGTACAACCCATAAATACAATAATAAAGAAAATAATAAATACCCCTTAAAACCCAAGTGTAAATATTTAACCCAGTGTGACTCCAGTGCAATAAGACAATCCTTAGCAACAACATGAGAACATGACAAGTAATGTTCATAAGAAATTCAGACAAAAAACCTGAGAAACATGACAAAGTACAACAATGCAACCCATTCAATATTATTATTGTACTGTGAGATATGATGTCAGATATGATAGTTATCTATTTAAGAAAGAGGGGGGGGGGGGGGACAGGAGGGGGAAAGAGAATAAAGATATGATGCACCAATGCAGACCAGTTCAGTGCTATTAAAGAGTTGGATATGGTTATTGTCCGTGAGAGGGGGGCAGAGAGTTCAGAAGCCTCACAGCCTGTGGATACAGGCTGTTGGCCAATCTGGATGTTCTGGCCTGTATAGACCTGTACCTTCTCCCTGAGGGCAGCAGGTGGAAAAGGTGGCGCGCAGGGTGATGTTGGTCCCGCAGGATACTATGCACCCTCCTCAGACAGCGAGTGGGGAAGATATTACTAATCTCTGGCAGACTTGTTCCAATAATTCTGCCAGCTTCTTTCACCACCCGCTGGAGTGCTTGCTGATCGGCCTTGGTGCAGCTGGGGAACCACACTAGAAATCCATACGTCTGAACACTGCTGATGGCACAGTTGTAGAAGTTCAACATCAGAGATCTGGGAATGTGTGCGCTCCGCAGTCTCCTCAGGTAGTAGAGGCGCTGTTGGGCCTTCCGTGCAACTGAGGTGATATGGTTGCCCCAGGACAGGTCCTCGGTCACAGTTACCCCCAAGAATTTAAAACTACTCACCCTCTCCACCGCCTCACTGCCAATGAAGAGAGGCAGATGGTTGTTATGAAAGTGCAAAACTCTTTGTTAGGAATCTCTACCTCTGATAACAAGTTTCATGCTTTTTCAGATTTTTAGGAAAAATGGGCCAGAATTCAGTAATCTCAAGGACAAAAAAATCAAAAACAAAACAAGACCCAACCTCCAGAAGCTTTGCTTATTCTTTGGTCAGCATTTTCTTTACATTGTATTGTATTTTCTGTATAGTCATTTGGTTTTCTTTGTTCTTTTTAAGCATGCTTTATGAAAAATGTAGTTCAGTAAAAACATATGGAAAGTCCAGGCTTTTCTATGTGCTGAATTGAAACCCATTTTAATACTTGACATAATTTCTAGTATAATTACTATGTTTTGTGAGGATATAGTACTTGTGTAGCATTTATTTAATTATTCAGTAATCAATATGAAGTAAAAAGTTTTGATCCCGAATATGATTTTTCCAAAAATAATGCTTGTCCAACATATCTAACCTGTTACTGTAAAGTTCATAACAAAGTCATAATAACCTGATATTTTGAATCCCTATATATCATTTCCTTTATGCTTATATGCTGTCAAACAATGGCAGTAAACAGTGTTAAAATAGCTCTATATAGCATTATCTGTTTAACCTTAAGATTAATCTTGAGAAGAGGTCAAAGGTAATAGACTGTTAGCATGAGACCACTCTACAAAGAAGCTACACCATTAGGACTGACAGTTAACAAATGTGCTATAGGCTTACCCTGAAAATAGTGAGTTTTACAAGATTGATTTTCGTGACAAAGGCTTACACAGGCCTAAGCTCACTTATGACCACCAAAGCTGGAAACCAGACCTCAACCAATCCCAAGGCTAACTGGCACGCTAGCCTTTTAAAAACACTTGCTAAATGTTGTCATTGCTAACGTATACCTGTATTACAGCATGGTGAGTAGCAAGAAAGCTAAGTTATTGTTACCTTTGAAAATAAAAATGTGAAGATGTAATATTAGCATGAGCTATATGCTAATGTTATTCACTGAAGCAAACATCTGAGTTACTGACTTGCTCCTTTCTAATACATGTTTATTTCTGGATATTCCTACATGCCTACATGGTTATTATACATCCCACATAAAGGGTGACAAACGCAGTAACTGTAAATGGCCATAAATTTACTGTAAATTACATTGCGGTGGGCTCAATTCATATAGTTCTATGACATGTTGGCAACAGTAACCAGGGCCCACCTAGGGTATATAAAGGCTGCGCAGCGTTCCATTCGTCACTTTGGACCTGTTCTTGGGCTTATCTTCACCTGCTCCAAACTCAGCCTGTGGAAAGATAACTTTTGGAGAATATTCCTACTGAAAGCGGATTTTACTAAAGCCACAAACAACTACTGCATCTTTGGATCGTTTGTACTTGTGTTTCATCAGAACAGGAAAGCTAGAAGATGGCTCGCTGTGGATCCCGACTCCTCGACACTCACTTGGACTTCCCTGCAGGTACATTTCAAAATGTCTTTAATTATTTTAAGGGTCACAAAATGACTGTAATAATTTAACAAGTTCCAGTGTGAATATCATTTTTAATGTGATCAAAATATTTTTAGTCCACGATTTTCCCCGTAAATTGTTTGTTTGCTTTAAATTTTCTGGGAGAGGTGTAGAATTTATTAAGGACTGGTGTATGAATTAGAAAAAGGCATTACTTTGATTTGAAGGCTTTAAATTTGACACTTTTTTCCCAGTAAAATGGTTAAAAAATAGCATAACGGACTTAAATTCGTAAAATGCCTCCGAATCAGTTTCTGTGGTAACGGCATCTTCAAGACATGACATCAAAACGTTAGAACGTACAGGTGTAAACGCAACAGATCCCTGGTAGGTTCTAACATCAATTTCTTCTCCAGCTCAAAGGCTTTATTTAAATAAACTATCATTTTTTCCCAGCTACAGAACACATAATGAAAGTAGAAATTAATCATGAAGTCAAACTTTTATGAAAATGTGTTTTATGTTTAAAACTGTGTTTAAAGTTCTACTTTACACACAGAGTAGGCTGCCTTGGTGGAGGTTTGGTGCTCTTCTTTTAAAAATGGATGCTTCACTTAATGATTGTGAACATAGTTGAGATCTTGTTTTCGTCTCACATGAACATGAACAAGTACAAGTGCCATTGAGTCTGACATAAATGTAGCCTAAAATGCTGTCATGCTCATCATCTGCTCAAACTAGCAGACTTAGGTTGCTTTAGCACTGGGTGTCTATTACATTCCTAATGTTATTTTAATGTTTCCTCACAGGTCGTTTTGACTACATTGCTCAACATCCCACAGAAGAAGGCCTTTCTGAAGTCATCAGGATCCTTGATGACAGTCTCCCGATCAACATCTTTTCTGATGAAGCATGGGACACTGATGCCGAACATGTCAGTGAAGGTGAGTGCATTGCTCTCTCCCCCTCTTCTCATCAAGAATTGGATGCTGATGTCAAGCGTGACAGTGAAGTGCAAGGTGAGTACCCCTCCTACATCCTTGAAAACGATGAGTGTCAGTGTTGGTAAGACACTTTATTACACTGAGGTCTGGATATTTTAAATATCTTTGACTTATTTTACACCTTGTAGTGTTTAAGTTGTCCTTTCTGTCTTGCAGTGTTGGTAAGGTATTTTCTTGCACTGAGGTCTGCTTATTGTGAATATCATATGCTTGTTTTTACACCCTGTAGTGTTTAACTTTTCCTTTCTGTCTTGTAGTGTTGGTAAGGTATTTTCTTGCACTCAGGTCTGCTTATTGTGAATATCATATGCTTGTTTTTACAGCCTGTAGTGTTTAAGTTGTCCTTTATTTATTACAGTGTTGGTAAGGTATTTTCTTGCACTGAGGTCTGCTTATTGTGAATATCATAAGCTTGTTTTTACACCCTGTAATGTTTAATTTGTCCTTTATTTATTATAGTGTTATTAAGGTATTTTCTTGCACTGAGGTCTGCTTATTGTGAATATCATATGCTTGTTTTTACACCCTGTAGTGTTTAAGTTGTCCTTTATTTCTTACAGTGTTGGTAAGGTATTTTCTTGCACTGAGGTCTGCTTATTGTCAATATATCATATGCTTGTTTTTACAGCCTGTAGTGCTTAAGTTTTCCTTTCTCTCTTGCAGTGTTGGTAAGGTATTTTCTTGCACTCAGGTCTGCTTATTGTGAATATCATATGCTTGTTTTCACACCCTGTAATGTTTAATTTGTCCTTTATTTATTACAGTGTTGGTAAGGTATTTTCTTGCACTGAGGTCTGCTTATTGTGAATATCATATGCTTGTTTTTACAGCCTGTAGTGCTTAAGTTTTCCTTTCTCTCTTGCAGTGTTTTTAGGGTATTTTCTTGCACTGAGGTCTGCTTATTGTGAATATCATATGCTTGTTTTTACACCCTGTAATGTTTAAGTTGTCCTTTCTGTCTTACAGTGTTGGTAAGGTATTTTCTTGCACTGAGGTCTGCTTATTGTGAATAACTTTGACTTGTTTTTTACAGCCTGTAGTGTTTAAGTTTTCCTTTATCTATTACATTGTTGGTAAGGTATTTTCTTGCACTGAGGTCTGCTTATTGTGAATATCATATGCTTGTTTTTACACCCTGTAATGTTTAAGTTTTCCTTTATTTATTACAGTGTCTTTAAGGTATTTTCTTGCACTGAGGTCTGCTTATTGTGAATAACTTTGACTTGTTTTTTTACACCCTGTAGTGTTTAAGTTGTCCTTTATTTATTACAGTGTTGGTAAGGTATTATCTTGCACTGAGGTCTGCTTATTGTGAATATCATATGCTTGTTTTTACAGCCTGTAATTTTTGAGTTTTCCTTTCTCTCTTGCAGTGTTGGTAAGGTATTTTCTTGCACTGAGGTCTGCTTATTGTGAATAACTTTGACTTTTTTTTTTACACCCTGTAGTGTTTAAGTTGTCCTTTCTGTCTTACAGTGTTGGTAAGGTATATTCTTGCACTCAGGTCTGCTTATTGTGACTATCATATGCTTGTTTTTACACCCTGTAGTGCTTAAGTTTTCCTTTCTCTCTTGCAGTGTTGGTAAGGTATTTTCTTGCACTGAGGTCTGCTTATTGTGAATATCATATGCTTGTCTTTACACCCTGTAGTGTTTAAGTTTTCCTTTCTCTCTTGCAGTGTTGGTAAGGTATTTTCTTGCACTGAGGTCTGCTTATTGTGACTATCATATGCTTGTTTTTACACCCTGTAGTGCTTAAGTTTTCCTTTCTCTCTTGCAGTGTTGGTAAGGTATTTTCTTGCACTGAGGTCTGCTTATTGTGAATATCATATGCTTGTCTTTACACCCTGTAGTGCTTAAGTTTTCCTTTCTCTCTTGCAGTGTTGGTAAGGTATTTTCTTGCACTGAGGTCTGCTTATTGTGAATAACTTTGACTTGTTTTTTTACACCCTGTAGTGTTTAAGTTGTCCTTTATTTATTACAGTGTTGGTAAGGAATTTTCTTGCACTGAGGTCTGCTTATTGTGAATATCTTTGACTTTTTTTTCACACCTTCTAATGTTTAAGTAGTCCTTTCTGTCTTGCAGTGTTGTCTGCACTGAGGTCTGCTTATTGTGAATATCATATGCTTGTCTTTACACCCTGTAGTGTTTAAGTTTTCCTTTATCTATTACATTGTTGGTAAGGTATTTTCTTGCACTGAGGTCTGCTTATTGTGAATAACTTTGACTTGTTTTTTACACCCTGTAGTGTTTAAGTTTTCCTTTATTTATTACAGTGTTGGTAAGGTATTTTCTTGCACTCAGGTCTGCTTATTGTGAATAACTTTGACTTGTTTTTTACACCCTGTAGTGTTTAAGTTGTCCTTTATTTATTACAGTGTTGGTAAGGTATTTTCTTGCACTCAGGTCTGCTTATTGTGAATATCATATGCTTGTTTTTGCACCCTGTAGTGTTTAAGTTTTCCTTTATCTATTACATTGTTGGTAAGGTATTTTCTTGCACTGAGGTCTGCTTATTGTGAATAACTTTGACTTGTTTTTTACACCCTGTAGTGTTTAAGTTTTCCTTTATCTATTACATTGTTGGTAAGGTATTTTCTTGCACTGAGGTCTGGTTTTTTACACCCTGTAGTGTTTAAGTTTTTATTTATTTATTACATTGTTGGTAAGGTATTTTCTTGCACTGAGGTCTGCTTATTGTGAATAACTTTGACTTGTTTTTTACACCCTGTAGTGTTTAAGTTTTCCTTTATCTATTACATTGTTGGTAAGGTATTTTCTTGCACTGAGGTCTGCTTATTGTGAATAACTTTGACTTGTTTTTTACACCCTGTAGTGTTTAAGTTGTCCTTTATTTATTACAGTGTTGGTAAGGTATTTTCTTGCACTGAGGTCTGCTTATTGTGAATGTCATATGCTTGTTTTTGCACCCTGTAATGTTTAAGTTGTCCTTTATTTACTACAGTGTTGGTAAGGTATTTTCTTGCACTGAGGTCTGCTTATTGTGAATAACTTTGACTTGTTTGTTACACCCTGTAGTGTTTAAGTTTTCCTTTATCTATTACAGTGTTGGTAAGGTATTTTCTTGCACTGAGGTCTGTTTATTGTGAATATCATATGCTTGATTTACAGCCTGTAGTATTTAAGTTTTCCTTTCTGTCTTACAGTGTTGGTAAGGTATTTTCTTGCACTGAGGTCTGCTTATTGTGAATGTCATATGCTTGTTTTTGCACCCTGTAGTGTTTAAGTTGTCCTTTATTTATTACAGTGTTGGTAAGGTATTTTCTTGCACTGAGGTCTGCTTATTGTGAATGTCATATGCTTGTTTTTGCACCCTGTAATGTTTAAGTTGTCCTTTATTTACTACAGTGTTGGTAAGGTATTTTCTTTCACTGAGGTCTGCTTATTGTGAATATCATATGCTTGTTTTTACACGCTTTAGTGTTTAAGTTGTCCTTTATTTATTACAGTGTTGGTAAGGTATTTTCTTTCACTGAGGTCTGCTTATTGTGAATATCATATGCTTGTTTTTACACGCTTTAGTGTTTAAGTTGTCCTTTATTTACTACAGTGTTGGTAAGGTATTTTCTTGCACTGAGGTCTGCTTATTGTGAATATCATATGCTTGTTTTTACACCCTGTAGTGTTTAAGTTGTCCTTTATTTATTACAGTGTTGGTAAGGTATTTTCTTGCACTGAGGTCTGTTTATTGTGAATATCATATGCTTGTTTTTACAGCCTGTAGTGTTTAAGTTTTTATTTATTTATTACATTGTTGGTAAGGTATTTTCTTGCACTGAGGTCTGTTTATTGTGAATAACTTTGACTTGTTTTTTACACCCTGTAGTGTTTAAGTTGTCCTTTATTTATTACAGTGTTGGTAAGGTATTTTCTTGCACTCAGGTCTGCTTATTGTGAATATCATATGCTTGTTTTTACAGCCTGTAGTGTTTAAGTTTTCCTTTATCTATTACATTGTTGGTAAGGTATTTTCTTGCACTGAGGTCTGGTTTTTTACACCCTGTAGTGTTTAAGTTTTTATTTATTTATTACATTGTTGGTAAGGTATTTTCTTGCACTGAGGTCTGCTTATTGTGAATAACTTTGACTTGTTTTTTACACCCTGTAGTGTTTAAGTTGTCCTTTATTTATTACAGTGTTGGTAAGGTATTTTCTTGCACTGAGGTCTGTTTATTGTGAATATCATATGCTTGATTTACAGCCTGTAGTGTTTAAGTTTTCCTTTCTGTCTTACAGTGTTGGTAAGGTATTTTCTTGCACTGAGGTTTGCTTATTGTGAATGTCATATGCTTGTTTTTGCACCCTGTAATGTTTAAGTTGTCCTTTATTTACTACAGTGTTGGTAAGGTATTTTCTTTCACTGAGGTCTGCTTATTGTGAATATCATATGCTTGTTTTTACACGCTCTAGTGTTTAAGTTGTCCTTTATTTATTACAGTGTTGGTAAGGTATTTTCTTGCACTGAGGTCTGCTTATTGTGAATATCATATGCTTGTTTTTACACGCTTTAGTGTTTAAGTTGTCCTTTATTTATTACAGTGTTGGTAAGGTATTTTCTTTCACTGAGGTCTGCTTATTGTGAATATCATATGCTTGTTTTTACACGCTTTAGTGTTTAAGTTGTCCTTTATTTATTACAGTGTTGGTAAGGTATTTTCTTTCACTGAGGTCTGCTTATTGTGAATATCATATGCTTGATTTACACCCTGTAGTGTTTAAGTTGTCCTTTATTTATTACAGTGTTGGTAAGGTATTTTCTTGCACTCAGGTCTGCTTATTGTGAATATCATATGCTTGTTTTTACAGCCTGTAGTGTTTAAGTTTTCCTTTATCTATTACATTGTTGGTAAGGTATTTTCTTGCACTGAGGTCTGGTTTTTTACACCCTGTAGTGTTTAAGTTTTTATTTATTTATTACATTGTTGGTAAGGTATTTTCTTGCACTGAGGTCTGCTTATTGTGAATAACTTTGACTTGTTTTTTACACCCTGTAGTGTTTAAGTTGTCCTTTATTTATTACAGTGTTGGTAAGGTATTTTCTTGCACTGAGGTCTGTTTATTGTGAATATCATATGTTTGATTTACAGCCTGTAGTATTTAAGTTTTCCTTTATCTATTACATTGTTGGTAAGGTATTTTCTTGCACTGAGGTCTGGTTTTTTACACCCTGTAGTGTTTAAGTTTTTATTTATTTATTACATTGTTGGTAAGGTATTTTCTTGCACTGAGGTCTGCTTATTGTGAATAACTTTGACTTGTTTTTTACACCCTGTAGTGTTTAAGTTGTCCTTTATTTATTACAGTGTTGGTAAGGTATTTTCTTGCACTGAGGTCTGTTTATTGTGAATATCATATGCTTGATTTACACCCTGTAATGTTTAAGTTTTCCTTTCTGTCTTACAGTGTTGGTAAGGTATTTTCTTGCACTCAGGTCTGCTTATTGTGAATTTCATATGCTTGTTTTAACACCCTGTAATATTTAAGTTGTCCTTTCTCTCTTGCAGTGTTGGTAAGGTATTTTCTTGCACTGAGGTCTGCTTATTGTGAATATCATATGCTTGTCTTTACACCCTGTAGTGTTTAAGTTTTCCTTTCTGTCTTGCAGTGTTGGTAAGGTATTTTCTTGCACTGAGGTCTGCTTATTGTGAATATCTTTGATTTGTTTTTACACCCTGTAGTGTTTAAGTTGTCCTTCATTTATTACAGTGTTGGTAAGGTATTTTCTTGCACTGAGGTCTGCTTATTGTGAATAACTTTGACTTGTTTTTTACACCCTGTAGTGTTTAAGTTGTCCTTTATTTATTACAGTGTTGTTAAGGTATTTTCTTGCACTGAGGTCTGCTTATTGTGAATAACTTTGACTTGTTTTTTACACCCTGTAGTGTTTAAGTTGTCCTTTATTTATTACAGTGTTGGTAAGGTATTTTCTTGCACTGAGGTCTGCTTATTGTGAATATCATATGCTTGTTTTTACACCCTGTAATGTTTAAGTTGTCCTTTCTGTCTTACAGTGTTGGTAAGGTATTTTCTTGCACTGAGGTCTGCTTATTGTGAATAACTTTGACTTGTTTTTTACAGCCTGTAGTGTTTAAGTTTTCCTTTATCTATTACATTGTTGGTAAGGTATTTTCTTGCACTGAGGTCTGCTTATTGTGAATATCATATGCTTGATTTACAGCCTGTAGTGTTTAAGTTTTCCTTTCTGTCTTACAGTGTTGGTAAGGTATTTTCTTGCACTGAGGTCTGCTTATTGTGAATGTCATATGCTTGTTTTTGCACCCTGTAATGTTTAAGTTGTCCTTTATTTACTACAGTGTTGGTAAGGTATTTTCTTTCACTGAGGTCTGCTTATTGTGAATAACTTTGACTTGTTTTTTACACCCTGTAGTGTTTAAGTTTTCCTTTATCTATTACATTGTTGGTAAGGTATTTTCTTGCACTGAGGTCTGTTTATTGTGAATAACTTTGACTTGTTTTTTACACCCTGTAGTGTTTAAGTTTTCCTTTATCTATTACATTGTTGGTAAGGTATTTTCTTGCACTGAGGTCTGTTTATTGTGAATATCATATATTTGTTTTTACACGCTTTAGTGTTTAAGTTGTCCTTTATTTACTACAGTGTTGGTAAGGTATTTTCTTGCACTCAGGTCTGCTTATTGTGAATATCATATGCTTGTTTTTACAGCCTGTAATGTTTAAGTTTCCGTTATTTATTACAGTGTTGGTAAGGTATTTTCTTGCACTGAGGTCTGCTTATTGTGAATATCATATGCTTGTTTTTACAGCCTGTAGTGTTTAAGTTGTCCTTTATTTATTACATTGTTGGTAAGGTATTTTCTTGCACTGAGGTCTGCTTGTTGTGAATAACTTTGACGTTTTTCACACCCTGTAGTGTTTAAGTTGTCCTTTATTTATTACAGTGTTGTTAAGGTATTTTCTTGCACTGAGGTCTGCTTCTTGAGACTAACTTTGACTTGTTTTTTACAGCCTGTAGTGTTTAAGTTGTCCTTTATTTATTACAGTGTTGGTAAGGTATTTTCTTTCACTGAGGTCTGCTTATTGTGAATATCATATGCTTGTTTTTACAGCCTGTAATGTTTAAGTTGTCCTTTATGTATTACAGTGTTGGTAAGGTATTTTCTTTCACTGAGGTCTGCTTATTGTGAATATCATATGCTTGTTTTTACACCCTGTAATGTTTAAGTTGTCTTTTATTTATTACAGAGTTGGTAAGGTATTTTCTTTCACTGAGGTCTGTTTATTGTGAATATCATATGCTTGTTTTTACACCCTGTAATGTTTAAGTTGTCCTTTATTTATTACAGTGTTGGTAAGGTATTTTCTTTCACTGAGGTCTGCTTATTGTGAATATCATATGCTTGTTTTTACACCCTGTAGTGTTTAAGTTGTCCTTTATTTATTACAGTGTTGGTAAGGTATTTTCTTTCACTGAGGTCTGCTTATTGTGAATATCATATGCTTGTTTTTACACCCTGTAATGTTTAAGTTTTCTTTTATTTATTACAGTGTCTTTAAGGTATTTTCTTGCACTGAGGTCTGCTTATTGTGAATAACTTTGACTTGTTTTTTTACACCCTGTAGTGTTTAAGTTGTCCTTTATTTATTACAGTGTTGGTAAGGTATTTTCTTGCACTGAGGTCTGCTTATTGTGAATAACTTTGACTTGTTTTTTACACTCTGTAGTGTTTAAGTTCTCCTTTATTTATTACAGTGTTGGTAAGGTATTTTCTTGCACTGAGGTCTGCTTATTGTGAATATCATATGCTTGTTTTTACACGCTTTAGTGTTTAAGTTGTCCTTTATTTATTACAGTGTTGGTAAGGTATTTTCTTTCACTGAGGTCTGCTTATTGTGAATATCATATGCTTGTTTTTACACGCTTTAGTGTTTAAGTTGTCCTTTATTTACTACAGTGTTGGTAAGGTATTTTCTTGCACTGAGGTCTGCTTATTGTGAATATCATATGCTTGTTTTTACACCCTGTAGTGTTTAAGTTGTCCTTTATTTATTACAGTGTTGGTAAGGTATTTTCTTGCACTGAGGTCTGTTTATTGTGAATATCATATGCTTGTTTTTACAGCCTGTAGTGTTTAAGTTTTTATTTATTTATTACATTGTTGGTAAGGTATTTTCTTGCACTGAGGTCTGTTTATTGTGAATAACTTTGACTTGTTTTTTACACCCTGTAGTGTTTAAGTTGTCCTTTCTGTCTTACAGTGTTGGTAAGGTATTTTCTTGCACTGAGGTCTGCTTATTGTGAATGTTATATGCCTGTTTTTGCACCCTGTAATGTTTAAGTTGTCCTTTATTTACTACAGTGTTGGTAAGGTATTTTCTTTCACTGAGGTCTGCTTATTGTGAATAACTTTGACTTGTTTTTTACACCCTGTAGTGTTTAAGTTTTCCTTTATCTATTACATTGTTGGTAAGGTATTTTCTTGCACTGAGGTCTGTTTATTGTGAATAACTTTGACTTGTTTTTTACACCCTGTAGTGTTTAAGTTTTCCTTTATCTATTACATTGTTGGTAAGGTATTTTCTTGCACTGAGGTCTGTTTATTGTGAATATCATATATTTGTTTTTACACGCTTTAGTGTTTAAGTTGTCCTTTATTTACTACAGTGTTGGTAAGGTATTTTCTTGCACTGAGGTCTGCTTATTGTGAATATCATATTCTTGTTTTTACAGCCTGTAATGTTTAAGTTTCCGTTATTTATTACAGTGTTGGTAAGGTATTTTCTTGCACTGAGGTCTGTTTATTGTGAATATCATATGCTTGTTTTTACACCCTGTAATGTTTAAGTTGTCCTTTATTTATTACAGTGTTGGTAAGGTATTTTCTTTCACTGAGGTCTGCTTATTGTGAATATCATATGCTTGTTTTTACACCCTGTAGTGTTTAAGTTGTCCTTTATTTATTACAGTGTTGGTAAGGTATTTTCTTTCACTGAGGTCTGCTTATTGTGAATATCATATGCTTGTTTTTACACCCTGTAATGTTTAAGTTTTCTTTTATTTATTACAGTGTCTTTAAGGTATTTTCTTGCACTGAGGTCTGCTTATTGTGAATAACTTTGACTTGTTTTTTTACACCCTGTAGTGTTTAAGTTGTCCTTTATTTATTACAGTGTTGGTAAGGTATTTTCTTGCACTGAGGTCTGCTTATTGTGAATAACTTTGACTTGTTTTTTACACTCTGTAGTGTTTAAGTTCTCCTTTATTTATTACAGTGTTGGTAAGGTATTATCTTGCACTGAGGTCTGCTTATTGTGAATATCATATGCTTGATTTACAGCCTGTAGTATTTAAGTTTTCCTTTCTGTCTTACAGTGTTGGTAAGGTATTTTCTTGCACTGAGGTCTGCTTATTGTGAATGTCATATGCTTGTTTTTGCACCCTGTAGTGTTTAAGTTGTCCTTTATTTATTACAGTGTTGGTAAGGTATTTTCTTGCACTGAGGTCTGCTTATTGTGAATGTCATATGCTTGTTTTTGCACCCTGTAATGTTTAAGTTGTCCTTTATTTACTACAGTGTTGGTAAGGTATTTTCTTTCACTGAGGTCTGCTTATTGTGAATATCATATGCTTGTTTTTACACGCTTTAGTGTTTAAGTTGTCCTTTATTTATTACAGTGTTGGTAAGGTATTTTCTTTCACTGAGGTCTGCTTATTGTGAATATCATATGCTTGTTTTTACACGCTTTAGTGTTTAAGTTGTCCTTTATTTACTACAGTGTTGGTAAGGTATTTTCTTGCACTGAGGTCTGCTTATTGTGAATATCATATGCTTGTTTTTACACCCTGTAGTGTTTAAGTTGTCCTTTATTTATTACAGTGTTGGTAAGGTATTTTCTTGCACTGAGGTCTGTTTATTGTGAATATCATATGCTTGTTTTTACAGCCTGTAGTGTTTAAGTTTTTATTTATTTATTACATTGTTGGTAAGGTATTTTCTTGCACTGAGGTCTGTTTATTGTGAATAACTTTGACTTGTTTTTTACACCCTGTAGTGTTTAAGTTGTCCTTTATTTATTACAGTGTTGGTAAGGTATTTTCTTGCACTCAGGTCTGCTTATTGTGAATATCATATGCTTGTTTTTACAGCCTGTAGTGTTTAAATTTTCCTTTATCTATTACATTGTTGGTAAGGTATTTTCTTGCACTGAGGTCTGGTTTTTTACACCCTGTAGTGTTTAAGTTTTTATTTATTTATTACATTGTTGGTAAGGTATTTTCTTGCACTGAGGTCTGCTTATTGTGAATAACTTTGACTTTTTTTTTTTACACCCTGTAGTGTTTAAGTTGTCCTTTATTTATTACAGTGTTGGTAAGGTATTTTCTTGCACTGAGGTCTGTTTATTGTGAATATCATATGCTTGATTTACAGCCTGTAGTGTTTAAGTTTTCCTTTCTGTCTTACAGTGTTGGTAAGGTATTTTCTTGCACTGAGGTCTGCTTATTGTGAATGTCATATGCTTGTTTTTGCACCCTGTAATGTTTAAGTTGTCCTTTATTTACTACAGTGTTGGTAAGGTATTTTCTTTCACTGAGGTCTGCTTATTGTGAATATCATATGCTTGTTTTTACACGCTTTAGTGTTTAAGTTGTCCTTTATTTATTACAGTGTTGGTAAGGTATTTTCTTTCACTGAGGTCTGCTTATTGTGAATATCATATGCTTGTTTTTACACGCTTTAGTGTTTAAGTTGTCCTTTATTTACTACAGTGTTGGTAAGGTATTTTCTTTTACTGAGGTCTGCTTATTGTGAATATCATATGCTTGTTTTTACACGCTTTAGTGTTTAAGTTGTCCTTTATTTACTACAGTGTTGGTAAGGTATTTTCTTGCACTCAGGTCTGCTTATTGTGAATATCATATGCTTGTTTTTACAGCCTGTAGTGTTTAAGTTTTCCTTTATCTATTACATTGTTGGTAAGGTATTTTCTTGCACTGAGGTCTGGTTTTTTACACCCTGTAGTGTTTAAGTTTTTATTTATTTATTACATTGTTGGTAAGGTATTTTCTTGCACTGAGGTCTGCTTATTGTGAATAACTTTGACTTGTTTTTTACACCCTGTAGTGTTTAAGTTGTCCTTTATTTATTACAGTGTTGGTAAGGTATTTTCTTGCACTGAGGTCTGTTTATTGTGAATATCATATGCTTGATTTACAGCCTGTAGTGTTTAAGTTTTCCTTTCTGTCTTACAGTGTTGGTAAGGTATTTTCTTGCACTGAGGTCTGCTTATTGTGAATGTCACATGCTTGTTTTTGCACCCTGTAATGTTTAAGTTGTCCTTTATTTACTACAGTGTTGGTAAGGTATTTTCTTTCACTGAGGTCTGCTTATTGTGAATATCATATGCTTGTTTTTACACGCTTTAGTGTTTAAGTTGTCCTTTATTTATTACAGTGTTGGTAAGGTATTTTCTTTCACTGAGGTCTGCTTATTGTGAATATCATATGCTTGTTTTTACACGCTTTAGTGTTTAAGTTGTCCTTTATTTACTACAGTGTTGGTAAGGTATTTTCTTGCACTGAGGTCTGCTTATTGTAAATATCATATGCTTGATTTACACCCTGTAGTGTTTAAGTTGTCCTTTATTTATTACAGTGTTGGTAAGGTATTTTCTTGCACTGAGGTCTGTTTATTGTGAATAACTTTGACTTGTTTTTTACACCCTGTAGTGTTTAAGTTGTCCTTTATTTATTACAGTGTTGGTAAGGTATTTTCTTGCACTCAGGTCTGCTTATTGTGAATATCATATGCTTGTTTTTACAGCCTGTAGTGTTTAAATTTCCTTTATCTATTACATTGTTGGTAAGGTATTTTCTTGCACTGAGGTCTGGTTTTTTACACCCTGTAGTGTTTAAGTTTTTATTTATTTATTACATTGTTGGTAAGGTATTTTCTTGCACTGAGGTCTGCTTATTGTGAATAACTTTGACTTGTTTTTTACACCCTGTAGTGTTTAAGTTGTCCTTTATTTATTACAGTGTTGGTAAGGTATTTTCTTGCACTGAGGTCTGTTTATTGTGAATATCATATGCTTGATTTACAGCCTGTAGTGTTTAAGATTTCCTTTCTGTCTTACAGTGTTGGTAAGGTATTTTCTTGCACTGAGGTCTGCTTATTGTGAATGTCATATGCTTGTTTTTGCACCCTGTAATGTTTAAGTTGTCCTTTATTTACTACAGTGTTGGTAAGGTATTTTCTTGCACTGAGGTCTGCTTATTGTGAATATCATATGCTTGTTTTTACACGCTTTAGTGTTTAAGTTGTCCTTTATTTACTACAGTGTTGGTAAGGTATTTTCTTGCACTGAGGTCTGCTTATTGTGAATATCATATGCTTGATTTACACCCTGTAGTGTTTAAGTTGTCCTTTATTTATTACAGTGTTGGTAAGGTATTTTCTTGCACTGAGGTCTGCTTATTGTGAATATCATATGCTTGTTTTTACACCCTGTAGTGTTTAAGTTTTTATTTATTTATTACATTGTTGGTAAGGTATTTTCTTGCACTGAGGTCTGTTTATTGTGAATAACTTTGACTTGTTTTTTACACCCTGTAGTGTTTAAGTTGTCCGTTATTTATTACAATGTTGGTAAGGTATTTTCTTGCACTCAGGTCTGCTTATTGTGAATATCATATGCTTGTTTTTACAGCCTGTAGTGTTTAAGTTTTCCTTTATCTATTACATTGTTGGTAAGGTATTTTCTTGCACTGAGGTCTGGTTTTTTACACCCTGTAGTGTTTAAGTTTTTATTTATTTATTACATTGTTGGTAAGGTATTTTCTTGCACTGAGGTCTGCTTATTGTGAATAACTTTGACTTGTTTTTTACACCCTGTAGTGTTTAAGTTGTTCTTTATTTATTACAGTGTTGGTAAGGTATTTTCTTGCACTGAGGTCTGTTTATTGTGAATATCATATGCTTGATTTACAGCCTGTAGTGTTTAAGTTTTCCTTTCTGTCTTACAGTGTTGGTAAGGTATTTTCTTGCACTGAGGTTTGCTTATTGTGAATGTCATATGCTTGTTTTTGCACCCTGTAATGTTTAAGTTGTCCTTTATTTACTACAGTGTTGGTAAGGTATTTTCTTTCACTGAGGTCTGCTTATTGTGAATATCATATGCTTGTTTTTACACGCTCTAGTGTTTAAGTTGTCCTTTATTTATTACAGTGTTGGTAAGGTATTTTCCTGCACTGAGGTCTGCTTATTGTGAATATCATATGCTTGTTTTTACACGCTTTAGTGTTTAAGTTGTCCTTTATTTATTACAGTGTTGGTAAGGTATTTTCTTTCACTGAGGTCTGCTTATTGTGAATATCATATGCTTGATTTACACCCTGTAGTGTTTAAGTTGTCCTTTATTTATTACAGTGTTGGTAAGGTATTTTCTTGCACTGAGGTCTGCTTATTGTGAATATCATATGCTTGTTTTTACAGCCTGTAGTGTTTAAGTTTTCCTTTATCTATTACATTGTTGGTAAGGTATTTTCTTGCACTGAGGTCTGGTTTTTTACACCCTGTAGTGTTTAAGTTTTTATTTATTTATTACATTGTTGGTAAGGTATTTTCTTGCACTGAGGTCTGCTTATTGTGAATAACTTTGACTTGTTTTTTACACCCTGTAGTGTTTAAGTTGTCCTTTATTTATTACAGTGTTGGTAAGGTATTTTCTTGCACTGAGGTCTGTTTATTGTGAATATCATATGTTTGATTTACAGCCTGTAGTATTTAAGTTTTCCTTTATCTATTACATTGTTGGTAAGGTATTTTCTTGCACTGAGGTCTGGTTTTTTACACCCTGTAGTGTTTAAGTTTTTATTTATTTATTACATTGTTGGTAAGGTATTTTCTTGCACTGAGGTCTGCTTATTGTGAATAACTTTGACTTGTTTTTTACACCCTGTAGTGTTTAAGTTGTCCTTTATTTATTACAGTGTTGGTAAGGTATTTTCTTGCACTGAGGTCTGCTTATTGTGAATAACTTTGACTTGTTTTTTACACCCTGTAGTGTTTAAGTTGTCCTTTATTTATTACAGTGTTGGTAAGGTATTTTCTTGCACTGAGGTCTGCTTATTGTGAATTTCATATGCTTGTTTTAACACCCTGTAATATTTAAGTTGTCCTTTCTCTCTTGCAGTGTTGGTAAGGTATTTTCTTGCACTGAGGTCTGCTTATTGTGAATATCATATGCTTGTCTTTACACCCTGTAGTGTTTAAGTTTTCCTTTCTGTCTTGCAGTGTTGGTAAGGTATTTTCTTGCACTGAGGTCTGCTTATTGTGAATATCTTTGATTTGTTTTTACACCCTGTAGTGTTTAAGTTGTCCTTTATTTATTACAGTGTTGTTAAGGTATTTTCTTGCACTGAGGTCTGCTTATTGTGAATAACTTTGACTTGTTTTTTACACCCTGTAGTGTTTAAGTTGTCCTTTATTTATTACAGTGTTGGTAAGGTATTTTCTTGCACTGAGGTCTGCTTATTGTGAATATCATATGCTTGTTTTTACACCCTGTAATGTTTAAGTTGTCCTTTCTGTCTTACAGTGTTGGTAAGGTATTTTCTTGCACTGAGGTCTGCTTATTGTGAATAACTTTGACTTGTTTTTTACAGCCTGTAGTGTTTAAGTTTTCCTTTATCTATTACATTGTTGGTAAGGTATTTTCTTGCACTGAGGTCTGCTTATTGTGAATATCATATGCTTGATTTACAGCCTGTAGTGTTTAAGTTTTCCTTTCTGTCTTACAGTGTTGGTAAGGTATTTTCTTGCACTGAGGTCTGCTTATTGTGAATGTCATATGCTTGTTTTTGCACCCTGTAATGTTTAAGTTGTCCTTTATTTACTACAGTGTTGGTAAGGTATTTTCTTTCACTGAGGTCTGCTTATTGTGAATAACTTTGACTTGTTTTTTACACCCTGTAGTGTTTAAGTTTTCCTTTATCTATTACATTGTTGGTAAGGTATTTTCTTGCACTGAGGTCTGTTTATTGTGAATAACTTTGACTTGTTTTTTACACCCTGTAGTGTTTAAGTTTTCCTTTATCTATTACATTGTTGGTAAGGTATTTTCTTGCACTGAGGTCTGTTTATTGTGAATATCATATATTTGTTTTTACACGCTTTAGTGTTTAAGTTGTCCTTTATTTACTACAGTGTTGGTAAGGTATTTTCTTGCACTGAGGTCTGCTTATTGTGAATATCATATGCTTGATTTACAGCCTGTAGTGTTTAAGTTTTCCTTTCTGTCTTACAGTGTTGGTAAGGTATTATCTTGCACTGAGGTCTGCTTATTGTGAATATCATATGCTTGTTTTTACAGCCTGTAATGTTTGAGTTGTCCTTTCTGTCTTGCAGTGTTGGTAAGGTATTTTCTTGTACTCAGGTCTGCTTATTGTGAATAACTTTGACGTTTTTCACACCCTGTAGTGTTTAAGTTGTCCTTTATTTATTACAGTGTTGTTAAGGTATTTTCTTGCACTGAGGTCTGCTTCTTGAGAATAACTTTGACTTGTTTTTTACAGCCTGTAGTGTTTAAGTTGTCCTTTATTTATTACAGTGTTGGTAAGGTATTTTCTTTCACTGAGGTCTGCTTATTGTGAATATCATATGCTTGTTTTTACAGCCTGTAATGTTTAAGTTGTCCTTTATGTATTACAGTGTTGGTAAGGTATTTTCTTTCACTGAGGTCTGCTTATTGTGAATATCATATGCTTGTTTTTACACCCTGTAATGTTTAAGTTGTCTTTTATTTATTACAGAGTTGGTAAGGTATTTTCTTTCACTGAGGTCTGTTTATTGTGAATATCATATGCTTGTTTTTACACCCTGTAATGTTTAAGTTGTCCTTTATTTATTACAGTGTTGGTAAGGTATTTTCTTTCACTGAGGTCTGCTTATTGTGAATATCATATGCTTGTTTTTACACCCTGTAGTGTTTAAGTTGTCCTTTATTTATTACAGTGTTGGTAAGGTATTTTCTTTCACTGAGGTCTGCTTATTGTGAATATCATATGCTTGTTTTTACACCCTGTAATGTTTAAGTTTTCTTTTATTTATTACAGTGTCTTTAAGGTATTTTCTTGCACTGAGGTCTGCTTATTGTGAATAACTTTGACTTGTTTTTTTACACCCTGTAGTGTTTAAGTTGTCCTTTATTTATTACAGTGTTGGTAAGGTATTTTCTTGCACTGAGGTCTGCTTATTGTGAATAACTTTGACTTGTTTTTTACACTCTGTAGTGTTTAAGTTCTCCTTTATTTATTACAGTGTTGGTAAGGTATTTTCTTGCACTGAGGTCTGCTTATTGTGAATATCATATGCTTGTTTTTACAGCCTGTAATGTTTGAGTTGTCCTTTCTCTCTTGCAGTGTTGGTAAGGTATTTTCTTGCACTCAGGTCTGCTTATTGTGAATATCATATGCTTGTTTTTACAACCTGTAATGTTTAAGTTTTCCTTTATTTATTACACTGTTGTTAAGGTATTTTCTTGCACTGAGGTCTGCTTATTGTGAATAACTTTAACTTGTTTTTTACACCCTGTAATGTTTAAGTAGTCCTTTCTTTATTACAGTGTTGGTAAGATATTTTCTTGCACTGAGGTCTGTTTATTGTGAATAACTTTGACTTTTTTTTACACCCTGTAGTGTTTAAGTTTTCCTTTCTGTGTTACAGTGTTTGTAAGGTATTTTCTTGCACTGAGGTCTGCTTATTGTGAATATCATATGCTTGTTTTTACACCCTGTAATGTTTAAGTTGTCCTTTCTGTCTTACAGTGTTGGTAAGGTATTTTCTTGCACTGAGGTCTGCTTATTGTGAATAACTTTGACTTGTTTTTTACAGCCTGTAGTGTTTAAGTTTTCCTTTATCTATTACATTGTTGGTAAGGTATTTTCTTGCACTGAGGTCTGCTTATTGTGAATAACTTTGACTTGTTTTTTACACCCTGTAGTGTTTAACTTTTCCTTTCTCTCTTGCAGTGTTGGTAAGGTATTTTCTTGCACTGAGGTCTGCTTATTGTGAATATCATATGCTTGTTTTTACACCCTGTAATGTTTAAGTTTTCTTTTATTTATTACAGTGTCTTTACGGTATTTTCTTGCACTGAGGTCTGCTTATTGTGAATAACTTTGACTTGTTTTTTTACACCCTGTAGTGTTTAAGTTGTCCTTTATTTATTACAGTGTTGGTAAGGTATTTTCTTTCACTGAGGTCTGCTTATTGTGAATAACCTTGACTTGTTTTTTACACTCTGTAGTGTTTAAGTTCTCCTTTATTTATTACAGTGTTGGTAAGGTATTATCTTGCACTGAGGTCTGCTTATTGTGAATATCATATGCTTGTTTTTACAGCCTGTAATGTTTGAGTTGTCCTTTCTGTCTTGCAGTGTTGGTAAGGTATTTTCTTGTACTCAGGTCTGCTTATTGTGAATATCATATGCTTGTTTTTACAGCCTGTAATGTTTGAGTTGTCCTTTCTCTCTTGCAGTGTTGGAAAGGTATTTTCTTGCACTCAGATCTGCTTATTATGAATATCATATGCTTGTTTTTACAACCTCTAATGTTTAAGTTTTCCTTTATTTATTACACTGTTGTTAAGGTATTTTCTTGCACTGAGGTCTGCTTATTGTGAATAACTTTGACTTGTTTTTTTACACCCTGTAGTGTTTAAGTTGTCCTTTATTTATTACAGTGTTGGTAAGGTATTTTCTTGCACTGAGGTCTGCTTATTGTGAATAACCTTGACTTGTTTTTTACACTCTGTAGTGTTTAAGTTCTCCTTTATTTATTACAGTGTTGGTAAGGTATTATCTTGCACTGAGGTCTGCTTATTGTGAATATCATATGCTTGTTTTTACAGCCTGTAATGTTTGAGTTTTCCTTTCTGTCTTGCAGTGTTGGTAAGGTATTTTCTTGCACTCAGGTCTGCTTATTGTGAATATCATATGCTTGTTTTTACAGCCTGTAATGTTTGAGTTGTCCTTTCTCTCTTGCAGTGTTGGAAAGGTATTTTCTTGCACTCAGATCTGCTTATTATGAATATCATATGCTTGTTTTTACAACCTCTAATGTTTAAGTTTTCCTTTATTTATTACACTGTTGTTAAGGTATTTTCTTGCACTGAGGTCTGCTTATTGTGAATAACTTTGACTTTTTTTTACACCCTGTAGTGTTTAAGTTTTCCGTTCTTTCTTACAGTGTTGGTAAGGTATTTTCTTGCACTGAGGTCTGCTTATTGTGAATAACTTTGACTTGTTTTTTACAGCCTGTAGTGTTTAAGTTGCCCTTTCTCTCTTGCAGTGTTGTTAAGGTATTTTCTTGCACTGAGGTCTGCTTATTGTGAATAACTTTAACTTGTTTTTTACACCCTGTAGTATTTAAGTAGTCCTTTCTTTATTACAGTGTTGGTAAGATATTTTCTTGCACTGAGGTCTGCTTATTGTGAATAACTTTGACTTTTTTTTACACCCTGTACTGTTTAAGTTTTCCTTTCTGTCTTACAGTGTTTGTAAGGTATTTTCTTGCACTCAGGTCTGCTTATTGTGAATATCATATGCTTGTTTTTACACCCTGTAGTGTTTAAGTTGTCCTTTATCTATTACATTGTTGGTAAGGTATTTTCTTGCACTGAGGTCTGCTTATTGTGAATATCATATGCTTGTTTTTTAAACCCTGTAGTGTTTAAGTTGTCCTTTCTGTCTTGCAGTGTTTTTAGGGTATTTTCTTACACTGAAGTCTGCTTATTGTGAATAACTTTGACTTTTTTTTACACCCTGTAGTGTTTAAGTTTTCCTTTCTGTTTTGCAGTGTTTGTAAGGTATTTTCTTGCACTCAGGTCTGCTTATTGTGAATATCATATGCTTGTTTTTACACCCTGTAGTGTTTAAGTTTTCCTTTATCTATTACAGTGTTGGTAAGGTATTTTCTTGCACTGAGGTCTGCTTATTGTGAATATCATATGCTTGTTTTTACACCCTGTAATGTTTAAGTTGCCCTTTCTGTCTTACAGTGTTGGTAAGGTATTTTCTTGAACTGAGGTCTGCTTATTGTGAATAACTTTGACTTGTTTTTTACAGCCTGTAATTTTTGAGTTGTCCTTTCTCTCTTGCAGTGTTGGTAAGGTATTTTCTTGCACTGAGGTCTGCTTATTGTGAATAACTTTGACTTTTTTTTTACACCCTGTAGTGTTTAAGTTGTCCTTTCTGTCTTACAGTGTTGGTAAGGTATATTCTTCCACTCAGGTCTGCTTATTATGAATATCATATGCTTGTTTTTACAACCTGTAATGTTTAACTTTTCCTTTATTTATTACACTGTTGTTAAGGTATTTTCTTGCACTGAGGTCTGCTTATTGTGAATAACTTTAACTTGTTTTTTACACCCTTTAGTGTTTAAGTAGTCCTTTCTTTATTACAGTGTTGGTAAGATATTTTCTTGCACTGAGGTCTGCTTATTGTGAATATCATGTGCTTGTTTTTTACACCCTGTAGTGTTTAAGTTTTCCTTTCTGTCTTACAGTGTTTGTAAGGTATTTTCTTGCACTCAGGTCTGCTTATTGTGAATATCATATGCTTGTTTTTACACCCTGTAGTGTTTAAGTTGTCCTTTGTCTATTACATTGTTGGTAAGGTATTTTCTTGCACTGAGGTCTGCTTATTGTGAATATCATGTGCTTGTTTTTTACACCCTGTAGTGTTTAAGTTGTCCTTTCTCTCTTGCAGTGTTTTTAGGGTATTTTCTTACACTGAAGTCTGCTTATTGTGAATATCTTTGACTTGTTTTTACACCCTGTAGTGTTTAAGTTGTCCGTTCTTTCTTACAGTGTTGGTAAGGTATTTTCTTGCACTCAGGTCTGCTTATTGTGAATATCATATGCTTGTTTTTACACTCTGTAGTGTTTAAGTTGTCCTTTCTATCTTGCAGTGTTGGTAAGGTATTTTCTTGCACTCAGGTCTGCTTATTGTGAATATCATATGCTTGTTTTTACAGCCTGTAGTGTTTAAGTTTTCCTTTCTGTCTTGCAGTGTTGGTAAGGTATTTTCTTGCACTCAGGTCTGCTTATTGTGAATATCATATGCTTGTTTTTACACCCTGTAGTGTTTAAGTTTTCCTTTATTTATTACATTGTTGGTAAGGTATTTTCTTGCACTGAGGTCTGCTTATTGTGAATATCATATGCTTGTTTTTTACACCCTGTAGTGTTTAAGTTGTCCTTTCTCTCTTGCAGTGTTTTTAGGGTATTTTCTTACACTGAAGTCTGCTTATTGTGAATATCTTTGACTTGTTTTTACACCCTGTAGTGTTTAAGTTGTCCGTTCTTTCTTACAGTGTTGGTAAGGTATTTTCTTGCACCGAGGTCTGCTTATTGTGACTATCTTTGACTTGTTTTTACACCCTGTAGTGTTTAAGTTTTCCTTTCTGTCTTACAGTGTTGGTAAGGTATTTTCTTGCACTGAGGTCTGCTTATTGTGAATGTCATATGCTTGTTTTTGCACCCTGTAATGTTTAAGTTGTCCTTTATTTACTACAGTGTTGGTAAGGTATTTTCTTTCACTGAGGTCTGCTTATTGTGAATATCATATGCTTGTTTTTACATGCTTTAGTGTTTAAGTTGTCCTTTATTTACTACAGTGTTGGTAAGGTATTTTCTTTCACTGAGGTCTGCTTATTGTGAATATCATATGCTTGTTTTTACACGCTTTAGTGTTTAAGTTGTCCTTTATTTATTACAGTGTTGGTAAGGTATTTTCTTGCACTGAGGTCTGCTTATTGTGAATATCATATGCTTGTTTTTACAGCCTGTAATGGTTAAGTTTTCCGTTATTTATTACAGTGTTGTTAAGGTATTTTCTTGCACTGAGGTCTGCTTATTGTGAATATCATATGCTTGTTTTTACACGCTTTAGTGTTTAAGTTGTCCTTTATTTATTACAGTGTTGGTAAGGTATTTTCTTGCACTGAGGTCTGCTTATTGTGAATATCATATGCTTGTTTTTACACCCTGTAATGTTTAAGTTTTCTTTTATTTATTACAGTGTCTTTAAGGTATTTTCTTGCACTGAGGTCTGCTTATTGTGAATAACTTTGACTTGTTTTTTTACACCCTGTAGTGTTTAAGTTGTCCTTTATTTATTACAGTGTTGGTAAGGTATTTTCTTGCACTGAGGTCTGCTTATTGTGAATAACTTTGACTTGTTTTTTACACTCTGTAGTGTTTAAGTTCTCCTTTATTTATTACAGTGTTGGTAAGGTATTATCTTGCACTGAGGTCTGCTTATTGTGAATATCATATGCTTGTTTTTACAGCCTGTAATGTTTGAGTTGTCCTTTCTCTCTTGCAGTGTTGGTAAGGTATTTTCTTGCACTCAGGTCTGCTTATTGTGAATATCATATGCTTGTTTTTACAGCCTGTAATGTTTTAGTTGTCCTTTCTCTCTTGCAGTGTTGGAAAGGTATTTTCTTGCACTCAGGTCTGCTTATTATGAATATCATATGCTTGTTTTTACAACCTGTAATGTTTAAGTTTTCCTTTATTTATTACACTGTTGTTAAGGTATTTTCTTGCACTGAGATCTGCTTATTGTGAATAACTTTGACTTTTTTTTAGACCCTGTAGTGTTTAAGTTTTCCTTTCTGTCTTACAGTGTTTGTAAGGTATTTTCTTGCACTCAGGTCTGCTTATTGTGAATATCATATGCTTGTTTTTACACCCTGTAGTGTTTAAGTTGTCCTTTATCTATTACATTGTTGGTAAGGTATTTTCTTGCACTGAAGTCTGCTTATTTTGAATATCTTTGACTTGTTTTTACACCCTGTAGTGTTTAAGTTGTCCGTTCTTTCTTACAGTGTTGGAAAGGTATTTTCTTGCACTGAGGTCTGCTTATTGTGAATATCATATGCTTGTTTTTACACCCTGTAATGTTTAAGTTGTCCTTTCTGTCTTACAGTGTTGGTAAGGTATTTTCTTGCACTGAGGTCTGCTTATTGTGAATATCATATGCTTGTTTTTACACCCTGTAGTGCTTAAGTTTTCCTTTCTCTCTTGCAGTGTTGGTAAGGTATTTTCTTGCACTGAGGTCTGCTTATTGTGAATATCATATGCTTGTTTTTACAGCCTGTAATGTTTGAGTTGTCCTTTCTCTCTTGCAGTGTTGGTAAGGTATTTTCTTGCACTCAGGTCTGCTTATTGTGAATATCATATGCTTGTTTTTACAGCCTGTAATGTTTAAGTTGTCCTTTCTCTCTTGCAGTGTTGGTAAGGTATATTCTTGCACTGAGGTCTGCTTATTATGAATATCATATGCTTGTTTTTACAACCTGTAATGTTTAAGTTTTCCATTATTTATTACACTGTTGTTAAGGTATTTTCTTGCACTGAGGTCTGCTTATTGTGAATAACTTTAACTTGTTTTTTACACCCTGTAGTATTTAAGTAGTCCTTTCTTTATTACAGTGTTGGTAAGATATTTTCTTGCACTGAGGTCTGCTTATTGTGAATAACTTTGACTTTTTTTACACCCTGTAGTGTTTAAGTTTTCCTTTCTGTCTTACAGTGTTTGTAAGGTATTTTCTTGCACTCAGGTCTGCTTATTGTGAATATCATATGCTTGTTTTTACACCCTGTAGTGTTTAAGTTTTCCTTTATCTATTACAGTGTTGGTAAGGTATTTTCTTGCACTGAGGTCTGCTTATTTTGAATATCATATGCTTGTTTTTACACCCTGTAATGTTTAAGTTGCCCTTTCTGTCTTACAGTGTTGGTAAGGTATTTTCTTGCACTGAGGTCTGCTTATTGTGAATATCATATGCTTGTTTTTACAGCCTGTAGTGTTTAAGTTGTCCTTTCTGTCTTGCAGTGTTTTTAGGGTATTTTCTTACACTGAAGTCTTCTTATTGTGAATAACTTTGACTTTTTTTTACACCCTGTAGTGTTTAAGTTTTCCTTTCTGTCTTGCAGTGTTTGTAAGGTATTTTCTTGCACTCAGGTCTGCTTATTGTGAATATCATATGCTTGTTTTTACACCCTGTAGTGTTTAAGTTTTCCTTTATCTATTACAGTGTTGGTAAGGTATTTTCTTGCACTGAGGTCTGCTTATTGTGAATATCATATGCTTGTTTTTACACCCTGTAATGTTTAAGTTGCCCTTTCTGTCTTACAGTGTTTGTAAGGTATTTTCTTGCACTGAGGTCTGCTTATTGTGAATATCATATGCTTGTTTTTACAGCCTGTAGTGTTTAAGTTGCCCTTTCTCTCTTGCAGTGTTGGAAAGGTATTTTCTTGCACTGAGGTCTGCTTATTGTGAATATCATATGCTTGTTTTTACAGCCTGTAGTGTTTAAGTTGCCCTTTCTCTCTTGCAGTGTTGGTAAGGTATTTTCTTGCACTGAGGTCTGCTTATTGTGAATAACTTTGACTTGTTTTTTACACCCTGTAGTGCTTAAGTTTTCCTTTCTCTCTTGCAGTGTTGGTAAGGTATTTTCTTGCACTGAGGTCTGCTTATTGTGAATATCATATGCTTGTTTTTACACCCTGTAATGTTTAAGTTTTCTTTTATTTATAAGTGTCTTTAAGGTATTTTCTTGCACTGAGGTCTGCTTATTGTGAATAACTTTGACTTGTTTTTTACACCCTGTAGTGTTTAAGTTCTCCTTTATTTATTACAGTGTTGTTAAGGTATTATCTTGCACTGAGGTCTGCTTATTGTGAATATCATATGCTTGTTTTTACAGCCTGTAATGTTTGAGTTTTCCTTTCTCTCTTGCAGTGTTGGTAAGGTATTTTCTTGCACTGAGGTCTGCTTATTGTGAATAACTTTGACTTTTTTTTTACACCCTGTAGTGTTTAAGTTGTCCTTTCTGTCTTACAGTGTTGGTAAGGTATATTCTTGCACTCAGGTCTGCTTATTGTGAATATCATATGCTTGTTTTTACACTCTGTAGTGTTTAAGTTTTATTTTATTTATTACATTGTTGGTAAGGTATTTTCTTGCACTGAGGTCTGCTTATTGTGAATATCATATGCTTGTTTTTTACACCCTGTAGTGTTTAAGTTGTCCTTTCTCTCTTGCAGTGTTTTTAGGGTATTTTCTTACACTGAAGTCTGGTTATTGTGAATATCTTTGACTTGTTTTTACACCCTGTAGTGTTTAAGTTGTCCGTTCTTTCTTACAGTGTTGGTAAGGTATTTTCTTGCACCGAGGTCTGCTTATTGTGACTATCTTTGATTTGTTTTTACACCCTGTAGTGTTTAAGTTGTCCGTTCTTTCTTACAGTGTTGGTAAGGAATTTTCTTGCACTCAGGTCTGCTTATTGTGAATATCATATGCTTGTTTTTACACTCTGTAGTGTTTAAGTTGTCCTTTCTGTCTTGCAGTGTTGGTAAGGTATTTTCTTGCACTCAGGTCTGCTTATTGTGAATATCATATGCTTGTTTTTACAGCCTGTAGTGTTTAAGTTTTCCTTTCTGTCTTGCAGTGTTGGTAAGGTATTTTCTTGCACTCAGGTCTGCTTATTGTGAATATCATATGCTTGTTTTTACACCCTGTAGTGTTTAAGTTCTCCTTTATTTATTACATTGTTGGTAAGGTATTTTCTTGCACTGAGGTCTGTTTATTGTGAATAACTTTGACTTGGTTTTTACACCCTGTAGTGTTTAAGTTTTCCTTTCTATCTTACAGTGTTGGTAAGGTATTTTCTTGCACTGAGGTCTGCTTATTGTGAATGTCATATGCTTGTTTTTGCACCCTGTAATGTTTAAGTTGTCCTTTATTTACTACAGTGTTGGTAAGGTATTTTCTTTCGCTGAGGTCTGCTTATTGTGAATATCATATGCTTGTTTTTACATGCTTTAGTGTTTAAGTTGTCCTTTATTTACTACAGTGTTGGTAAGGTATTTTCTTTCACTGAGGTCTGTTTATTGTGAATATCATATGCTTGTTTTTACACGCTTTAGTGTTTAAGTTGTCCTTTATTTACTACAGGGTTGGTAAGGTATTTTCTTTCACTGAGGTCTGCTTATTGTGAATATCATATGCTTGTTTTTACATGCTTTAGTGTTTAAGTTGTCCTTTATTTACTACAGTGTTGGTAAGGTATTTTCTTGCACTGAGGTCTGCTTATTGTGAATATCATATGCTTGTTTTTACAGCCTGTAATGTTTAAGTTTTCCGTTATTTATTACAGTGTTGTTAAGGTATTTTCTTGCACTGAGGTCTGCTTATTGTGAATAACTTTGACTTTTTTTTTACACCCTGTAGTGTTTAAGTTTTCCTTTCTGTCTTACAGTGTTTCTAAGGTATTATCTTGCACTCAGGTCTGCTTATTGTGAATATCATATGCTTGTTTTTACAGCCTGTAATGTTTAAGTTGTCCTTTCTATCCTGCAGTGTTGGTAAGGTATTTTCTTGCACTGAGGTCTGCTTATTGTGAATAACTTTGACTTGTTTTTTACAGCCTGTAGTGTTTAAGTTTTCCTTTATCTATTACATTATTGGTAAGGTATTTTCTTGCACTGAGGTCTGCTTATTGTGAATAACTTTGACTTGTTTTTTACACCCTGTAGTGCTTAAGTTTTCCTTTCTCTCTTGCAGTGTTGGTAAGGTATTTTCTTGCACTGAGGTCTGCTTATTGTGAATATCATATGCTTGTTTTTACACCCTGTAGTGTTTAAGTTTTCTTTTATTTATTACAGTGTCTTTAAGGTATTTTCTTGCACTGAGGTCTGCTTATTGTGAATAACTTTGACTTGTTTTTTTACACCCTGTAGTGTTTAAGTTGTCCTTTATTTATTACAGTGTTGGTAAGGTATTTTCTTGCACTGAGGTCTGCTTATTGTGAATAACTTTGACTTGTTTTTTACACTCTGTAGTGTTTAAGTTCTCCTTTATTTATTACAGTGTTGGTAAGGTATTATCTTGCACTGAGGTCTGCTTATTGTGAATATCATATGCTTGTTTTTACAGCCTGTAATGTTTGAGTTGTCCTTTCTCTCTTGCAGTGTTGGTAAGGTATTTTCTTGCACTCAGGTCTGCTTATTGTGAATATCATATGCTTGTTTTTACAACCTGTAATGTTTAAGTTTTCCTTTATTTATTACACTGTTGTTAAGGTATTTTCTTGCACTGAGGTCTGCTTATTGTGAATAACTTTAACTTGTTTTTTACACCCTGTAATGTTTAAGTAGTCCTTTCTTTATTACAGTGTTGGTAAGATATTTTCTTGCACTGAGGTCTGTTTATTGTGAATAACTTTGACTTTTTTTTACACCCTGTAGTGTTTAAGTTTTCCTTTCTGTCTTACAGTGTTTGTAAGGTATTTTCTTGCACTGAGGTCTGCTTATTGTGAATAACTTTGACTTGTTTTTTACAGCCTGTAGTGTTTAAGTTGCCCTTTCTGTCTTGCAGTGTTGTTAAGGTATTTTCTTGCACTGAGGTCTGCTTATTGTGAATAACTTTAACTTGTTTTTTACACCCTGTAGTATTTAAGTAGTCCTTTCTTTATTACAGTGTTGGTAAGGTATTTTCTTGCACTCAGGTCTGCTTATTGTGAATATCATATGCTTTTTTTTACACCCTGTACTGTTTAAGTTTTCCTTTCTGTCTTACAGTGTTTGTAAGGTATTTTCTTGCACTCAGGTCTGCTTATTGTGAATATCATATGCTTGTTTTTACACCCTGTAGTGTTTAAGTTGTCCTTTATCTATTACATTGTTGGTAAGGTATTTTCTTGCACTGAGGTCTGCTTATTGTGAATATCATATGCTTGTTTTTTAAACCCTGTAGTGTTTAAGTTGTCCTTTCTGTCTTGCAGTGTTTTTAGGGTATTTTCTTACACTGAAGTCTGCTTATTGTGAATAACTTTGACTTTTTTTTACACCCTGTAGTGTTTAAGTTTTCCTTTCTGTCTTGCAGTGTTTGTAAGGTATTTTCTTGCACTCAGGTCTGCTTATTTTGAATATCATATGCTTGTTTTTACACCCTGTAGTGTTTAAGTTTTCCTTTATCTATTACAGTGTTGGTAAGGTATTTTCTTGCACTGAGGTCTGCTTATTGTGAATATCATATGCTTGTTTTTACACCCTGTAATGTTTAAGTTGCCCTTTCTGTCTTACAGTGTTTGTAAGGTATTTTCTTGCACTCAGGTCTGCTTATTGTGAATATCATATGCTTGTTTTTACACCCTGTAGTGTTTAAGTTTTCCTTTATCTATTACAGTGTTGGTAAGGTATTTTCTTGCACTGAGGTCTGCTTATTGTGAATATCATATGCTTGTTTTTACACGCTTTAGTGTTTAAGTTGTCCTTTATTTATTACAGTGTTGGTAAGGTATTTTCTTTCACTGAGGTCTGCTTATTGTGAATATCATATGCTTGTTTTTACACGCTTTAGTGTTTAAGTTGTCCTTTATTTATTACAGTGTTGGTAAGGTATTTTCTTTCACTGAGTTCTGCTTATTGTGAATATCATATGCTTGTTTTTACACGCTTTAGTGTTTAAGTTGTCCTTTATTTACTACAGTGTTGGTAAGGTATTTTCTTTCACTGAGGTCTGCTTATTGTGAATATCATATGCTTGTTTTTACATGCTTTAGTGTTTAAGTTGTCCTTTATTTATTACAGTGTTGGTAAGGTATTTTCTTTCACTGAGGTCTGCTTATTGTGAATATCATATGCTTGTTTTTACAGCCTGTAATGTTTAAGTTTTCCGTTATTTATTACAGTGTTGTTAAGGTATTTTCTTGCACTGAGGTCTGCTTATTGTGAATAACTTTGACTTTTTTTTTTACACCCTGTAGTGTTTAAGTTTTCCTTTCTGTCTTACAGTGTTTCTAAGGTATTATCTTGCACTCAGGTCTGCTTATTGTGAATATCATATGCTTGTTTTTACAGCCTGTAATGTTTAAGTTGTCCTTTCTATCCTGCAGTGTTGGTAAGGTATTTTCTTGCACTGAGGTCTGTTTATTGTGAATAACTTTGACTTGTTTTTTACACCCTGTAGTGTTTAAGTTTTCCTTTCTGTCTTACAATGTTGGTAAGGTATTTTCTTGCACTGAGGTCTGCTTATTGTGAATGTCATATGCTTGTTTTTGCACCCTGTAATGTTTAAGTTGTCCTTTATTTACTACAGTGTTGGTAAGGTATTTTCTTTCACTGAGGTCTGCTTATTGTGAATATCATATGCTTGTTTTTACACGCTTTAGTGTTTAAGTTGTCCTTTATTTATTACAGTGTTGGTAAGGTATTTTCTTTCACTGAGGTCTGCTTATTGTGAATATCATATGCTTGTTTTTACATGCTTTAGTGTTTAAGTTGTCCTTTATTTACTACAGTGTTGGTAAGGTATTTTCTTTCACTGAGGTCTGCTTATTGTGAATATCATATGCTTGTTTTTACACGCTTTAGTGTTTAAGTTGTCCTTTATTTACTACAGTGTTGGTAAGGTATTTTCTTTCACTGAGGTCTGCTTATTGTGAATATCATATGCTTGTTTTTACATGCTTTAGTGTTTAAGTTGTCCTTTATTTATTACAGTGTTGGTAAGGTATTTTCTTTCACTGAGGTCTGCTTATTGTGAATATCATATGCTTGTTTTTACAGCCTGTAATGTTTAAGTTTTCCGTTATTTATTACAGTGTTGTTAAGGTATTTTCTTGCACTGAGGTCTGCTTATTGTGAATAACTTTGACTTTTTTTTTTACACCCTGTAGTGTTTAAGTTTTCCTTTCTGTCTTACAGTGTTTCTAAGGTATTATCTTGCACTCAGGTCTGCTTATTGTGAATATCATATGCTTGTTTTTACAGCCTGTAATGTTTAAGTTGTCCTTTCTATCCTGCAGTGTTGGTAAGGTATTTTCTTGCACTGAGGTCTGCTTATTGTGAATATCATATGCTTGTTTTTGCACCCTGTAATGTTTAAGTTGTCCTTTCTGTCTTACAATGTTGGTAAGGTATTTTCTTGCACTGAGGTCTGCTTATTGTGAATGTCATATGCTTGTTTTTGCACCCTGTAATGTTTAAGTTGTCCTTTATTTACTACAGTGTTGGTAAGGTATTTTCTTTCACTGAGGTCTGCTTATTGTGAATATCATATGCTTGTTTTTACAGGCTTTAGTGTTTAAGTTGTCCTTTATTTACTACAGTGTTGGTAAGGTATTTTCTTTCACTGAGGTCTGCTTATTGTGAATATCATATGCTTGTTTTTACACGCTTTAGTGTTTAAGTTGTCCTTTATTTACTACAGTGTTGGTAAGGTATTTTCTTTCACTGAGGTCTGCTTATTGTGAATATCATATGCTTGTTTTTACATGCTTTAGTGTTTAAGTTGTCCTTTATTTATTACAGTGTTGGTAAGGTATTTTCTTGCACTGAGGTCTGCTTATTGTGAATATCATATGCTTGTTTTTACAGCCTGTAATGTTTAAGTTTTCCGTTATTTATTACAGTGTTGTTAAGGTATTTTCTTGCACTGAGGTCTGCTTATTGTGAATAACTTTGACTTTTTTTTTTACACCCTGTAGTGTTTAAGTTGTCCTTTATTTATTACAGTGTTGGTAAGGTATTTTCTTGCACTGAGGTCTGCTTATTGTGAATAACTTTGACTTGTTTTTTACACTCTGTAGTGTTTAAGTTCTCCTTTATTTATTACAGTGTTGGTAAGGTATTATCTTGCACTGAGGTCTGCTTATTGTGAATATCATATGCTTGTTTTTACAGCCTGTAATGTTTGAGTTGTCCTTTCTCTCTTGCAGTGTTGGTAAGGTATTTTCTTGCACTCAGGTCTGCTTATTGTGAATATCATATGCTTGTTTTTACAACCTGTAATGTTTAAGTTTTCCTTTATTTATTACACTGTTGTTAAGGTATTTTCTTGCACTGAGGTCTGCTTATTGTGAATAACTTTAACTTGTTTTTTACAGCCTGTAATGTTTAAGTAGTCCTTTCTTTATTACAGTGTTGTTAAGGTATTTTCTTGCACTGAGGTCTGCTTATTGTGAATAACTTTAACTTGTTTTTTACACCCTGTAATGTTTAAGTAGTCCTTTCTTTATTACAGTGTTGGTAAGATATTTTCTTGCACTGAGGTCTGTTTATTGTGAATAACTTTGACTTTTTTTTACACCCTGTAGTGTTTAAGTTTTCCTTTCTGTCTTACAGTGTTTGTAAGGTATTTTCTTGCACTCAGGTCTGCTTATTGTGAATATCATATGCTTGTTTTTACACCCTGTAATGTTTAAGTAGCCCTTTCTGTCTTACAGTGTTGGTAAGGTATTTTCTTGCACTGAGGTCTGCTTATTGTGAATAACTTTGACTTGTTTTTTACAGCCTGTAGTGTTTAAGTTGCCCTTTCTCTCTTGCAGTGTTGGAAAGGTATTTTCTTGCACTGAGGTCTGCTTATTGTGAATATCATATGCTTGTTTTTACACCCTGTAATGTTTAAGTTGTCCTTTCTGTCTTACAGTGTTGGTAAGGTATTTTCTTGCACTGAGGTCTGCTTATTGTGAATAACTTTGACTTGTTTTTTACAGCCTGTAGTGTTTAAGTTTTCCTTTATCTATTACATTGTTGGTAAGGTATTTTCTTGCACTGAGGTCTGCTTATTGTGAATAACTTTGACTTGTTTTTTACACCCTGTAGTGCTTAACTTTTCCTTTCTCTCTTGCAGTGTTGGTAAGGTATTTTCTTGCACTGAGGTCTGCTTATTGTGAATATCATATGCTTGTTTTTACAGCCTGTAATGTTTAAGTTGTCCTTTCTATCCTGCAGTGTTGGTAAGGTATTTTCTTGCACTGAGGTCTGCTTATTGTGAATAACTTTGACTTGTTTTTTACAGCCTGTAGTGTTTAAGTTTTCCTTTATCTATTACATTATTGGTAAGGTATTTTCTTGCACTGAGGTCTGCTTATTGTGAATAACTTTGACTTGTTTTTTACACCCTGTAGTGCTTAAGTTTTCCTTTCTCTCTTGCAGTGTTGGTAAGGTATTTTCTTGCACTGAGGTCTGCTTATTGTGAATATCATATGCTTGTTTTTACACCCTGTAATGTTTAAGTTTTCTTTTATTTATTACAGTGTCTTTAAGGTATTTTCTTGCACTGAGGTCTGCTTATTGTGAATAACTTTGACTTGTTTTTTTACACCCTGTAGTGTTTAAGTTGTCCTTTATTTATTACAGTGTTGGTAAGGTATTTTCTTGCACTGAGGTCTGCTTATTGTGAATAACTTTAACTTGTTTTTTACACCCTGTAATGTTTAAGTAGTCCTTTCTTTATTACATTGTTGGTAAGGTATTTTCTTGCACTGAGGTCTGTTTATTGTGAATAACTTTGACTTGTTTTTTACACCCTGTAGTGTTTAAGTTTTCCTTTCTGTCTTACAATGTTGGTAAGGTATTTTCTTGCACTGAGGTCTGCTTATTGTGAATGTCATATGCTTGTTTTTGCACCCTGTAATGTTTAAGTTGTCCTTTATTTACTACAGTGTTGGTAAGGTATTTTCTTTCACTGAGGTCTGCTTATTGTGAATATCATATGCTTGTTTTTACACGCTTTAGTGTTTAAGTTGTCCTTTATTTATTACAGTGTTGGTAAGGTATTTTCTTTCACTGAGGTCTGCTTATTGTGAATATCATATGCTTGTTTTTACATGCTTTAGTGTTTAAGTTGTCCTTTATTTACTACGGTGTTGGTAAGGTATTTTCTTTCACTGAGGTCTGCTTATTGTGAATATCATATGCTTGTTTTTACATGCTTTAGTGTTTAAGTTGTCCTTTATTTATTACAGTGTTGGTAAGGTATTTTCTTGCACTGAGGTCTGCTTATTGTGAATAACTTTGACTTGTTTTTTACACCCTGTAGTGCTTAACTTTTCCTTTCTCTCTTGCAGTGTTGGAAAGGTATTTTCTTGCACTGAGGTCTGCTTATTGTGAATATCATATGCTTGTTTTTACACCCTGTAATGTTTAAGTTGTCCTTTCTGTCTTACAGTGTTGGTAAGGTATTTTCTTGCACTGAGGTCTGCTTATTGTGAATAACTTTGACTTGTTTTTTACAGCCTGTAGTGTTTAAGTTTTCCTTTCTCTCTTGCAGTGTTGGTAAGGTATTTTCTTGCACTGAGGTCTGCTTATTGTGAATATCATATGCTTGTTTTTACACCCTGTAATGTTTAAGTTTTCTTTTATTTATTACAGTGTCTTTAAGGTATTTTCTTGCACTGAGGTCTGCTTATTGTGAATAACTTTGACTTGTTTTTTTACACCCTGTAGTGTTTAAGTTGTCCTTTATTTATTACAGTGTTGGTAAGGTATTTTCTTGCACTGAGGTCATCTTATTGTGAATAACCTTGACTTGTTTTTTACACTCTGTAGTGTTTAAGTTCTCCTTTATTTATTACAGTGTTGGTAAGGTATTATCTTGCACTGAGGTCTGCTTATTGTGAATATCATATGCTTGTTTTTACAGCCTGTAATGTTTGAGTTGTCCTTCCTCTCTTGCAGTGTTGGTAAGGTATTTTCTTGCACTCAGGTCTGCTTATTGTGAATATCATATGCTTGTTTTTACAACCTGTAATGTTTAAGTTTTCCTTTATTTATTACACTGTTGTTAAGGTATTTTCTTGCACTGAGGTCTGCTTATTGTGAATAACTTTAACTTGTTTTTTACACCCTGTAATGTTTAAGTAGTCCTTTCTTTATTACAGTGTTGGTAAGATATTTTCTTGCACTGAGGTCTGTTTATTGTGAATAACTTTGACTTTTTTTTACACCCTGTAGTGTTTAAGTTTTCCTTTCTGTCTTACAGTGTTTGTAAGGTATTTTCTTGCACTCAGGTCTGCTTATTGTGAATATCATATGCTTGTTTTTACACCCTGTAATGTTTAAGTAGCCCTTTCTGTCTTACAGTGTTGGTAAGGTATTTTCTTGCACTGAGGTCTGCTTATTGTGAATAACTTTGACTTGTTTTTTACAGCCTGTAGTGTTTAAGTTGCCCTTTCTCTCTTGCAGTGTTGGAAAGGTATTTTCTTGCACTGAGGTCTGCTTATTGTGAATATCATATGCTTGTTTTTACACCCTGTAATGTTTAAGTTGTCCTTTCTGTCTTACAGTGTTGGTAAGGTATTTTCTTGCACTGAGGTCTGCTTATTGTGAATAACTTTGACTTGTTTTTTACAGCCTGTAGTGTTTAAGTTTTCCTTTATCTATTACATTGTTGGTAAGGTATTTTCTTGCACTGAGGTCTGCTTATTGTGAATAACTTTGACTTGTTTTTTACACCCTGTAGTGCTTAACTTTTCCTTTCTCTCTTGCAGTGTTGGTAAGGTATTTTCTTGCACTGAGGTCTGCTTATTGTGAATATCATATGCTTGTTTTTACAGCCTGTAATGTTTAAGTTGTCCTTTCTATCCTGCAGTGTTGGTAAGGTATTTTCTTGCACTGAGGTCTGCTTATTGTGAATAACTTTGACTTGTTTTTTACAGCCTGTAGTGTTTAAGTTTTCCTTTATCTATTACATTATTGGTAAGGTATTTTCTTGCACTGAGGTCTGCTTATTGTGAATAACTTTGACTTGTTTTTTACACCCTGTAGTGCTTAAGTTTTCCTTTCTCTCTTGCAGTGTTGGTAAGGTATTTTCTTGCACTGAGGTCTGCTTATTGTGAATATCATATGCTTGTTTTTACACCCTGTAATGTTTAAGTTTTCTTTTATTTATTACAGTGTCTTTAAGGTATTTTCTTGCACTGAGGTCTGCTTATTGTGAATAACTTTGACTTGTTTTTTTACACCCTGTAGTGTTTAAGTTGTCCTTTATTTATTACAGTGTTGGTAAGGTATTTTCTTGCACTGAGGTCTGCTTATTGTGAATAACTTTAACTTGTTTTTTACACCCTGTAATGTTTAAGTAGTCCTTTCTTTATTACATTGTTGGTAAGGTATTTTCTTGCACTGAGGTCTGTTTATTGTGAATAACTTTGACTTGTTTTTTACACCCTGTAGTGTTTAAGTTTTCCTTTCTGTCTTACAATGTTGGTAAGGTATTTTCTTGCACTGAGGTCTGCTTATTGTGAATGTCATATGCTTGTTTTTGCACCCTGTAATGTTTAAGTTGTCCTTTATTTACTACAGTGTTGGTAAGGTATTTTCTTTCACTGAGGTCTGCTTATTGTGAATATCATATGCTTGTTTTTACACGCTTTAGTGTTTAAGTTGTCCTTTATTTATTACAGTGTTGGTAAGGTATTTTCTTTCACTGAGGTCTGCTTATTGTGAATATCATATGCTTGTTTTTACATGCTTTAGTGTTTAAGTTGTCCTTTATTTACTACAGTGTTGGTAAGGTATTTTCTTTCACTGAGGTCTGCTTATTGTGAATATCATATGCTTGTTTTTACACGCTTTAGTGTTTAAGTTGTCCTTTATTTACTACAGTGTTGGTAAGGTATTTTCTTTCACTGAGGTCTGCTTATTGTGAATATCATATGCTTGTTTTTACATGCTTTAGTGTTTAAGTTGTCCTTTATTTATTACAGTGTTGGTAAGGTATTTTCTTGCACTGAGGTCTGCTTATTGTGAATAACTTTGACTTGTTTTTTACACCCTGTAGTGCTTAACTTTTCCTTTCTCTCTTGCAGTGTTGGAAAGGTATTTTCTTGCACTGAGGTCTGCTTATTGTGAATATCATATGCTTGTTTTTACACCCTGTAATGTTTAAGTTGTCCTTTCTGTCTTACAGTGTTGGTAAGGTATTTTCTTGCACTGAGGTCTGCTTATTGTGAATAACTTTGACTTGTTTTTTACAGCCTGTAGTGTTTAAGTTTTCCTTTCTCTCTTGCAGTGTTGGTAAGGTATTTTCTTGCACTGAGGTCTGCTTATTGTGAATATCATATGCTTGTTTTTACACCCTGTAATGTTTAAGTTTTCTTTTATTTATTACAGTGTCTTTAAGGTATTTTCTTGCACTGAGGTCTGCTTATTGTGAATAACTTTGACTTGTTTTTTTACACCCTGTAGTGTTTAAGTTGTCCTTTATTTATTACAGTGTTGGTAAGGTATTTTCTTGCACTGAGGTCATCTTATTGTGAATAACCTTGACTTGTTTTTTACACTCTGTAGTGTTTAAGTTCTCCTTTATTTATTACAGTGTTGGTAAGGTATTATCTTGCACTGAGGTCTGCTTATTGTGAATATCATATGCTTGTTTTTACAGCCTGTAATGTTTGAGTTGTCCTTTCTGTCTTGCAGTGTTGGTAAGGTATTTTCTTGCACTCAGGTCTGCTTATTGTGAATATCATATGCTTGTTTTTACAGCCTGTAATGTTTGAGTTGTCCTTTCTCTCTTGCAGTGTTGGAAAGGTATTTTCTTGCACTCAGATCTGCTTATTATGAATATCATATGCTTGTTTTTACAACCTGTAATGTTTAAGTTTTCCTTTATTTATTACACTGTTGTTAAGGTATTTTCTTGCACTGAGGTCTGCTTATTGTGAATAACTTTGACTTTTTTTTACACCCTGTAGTGTTTAAGTTTTCCGTTCTTTCTTACAGTGTTGGTAAGGTATTTTCTTGCACTGAGGTCTGCTTATTGTGAATAACTTTGACTTTTTTTTACAGCCTGTAGTGTTTAAGTTGCCCTTTCTCTCTTGCAGTGTTGTTAAGGTATTTTCTTGCACTGAGGTCTGCTTATTGTGAATAACTTTAACTTGTTTTTTACACCCTGTAGTATTTAAGTAGTCCTTTCTTTATTACAGTGTTGGTAAGATATTTTCTTGCACTGAGGTCTGCTTATTGTGAATAACTTTGACTTTTTTTTACACCCTGTACTGTTTAAGTTTTCCTTTCTGTCTTACAGTGTTTGTAAGGTATTTTCTTGCACTCAGGTCTGCTTATTGTGAATATCATATGCTTGTTTTTACACCCTGTAGTGTTTAAGTTGTCCTTTATCTATTACATTGTTGGTAAGGTATTTTCTTGCACTGAGGTCTGCTTATTGTGAATATCATATGCTTGTTTTTTAAACCCTGTAGTGTTTAAGTTGTCCTTTCTGTCTTGCAGTGTTTTTAGGGTATTTTCTTACACTGAAGTCTGCTTATTGTGAATAACTTTGACTTTTTTTTACACCCTGTAGTGTTTAAGTTTTCCTTTCTGTCTTGCAGTGTTTGTAAGGTATTTTCTTGCACTCAGGTCTGCTTATTGTGAATATCATATGCTTGTTTTTACACCCTGTAGTGTTTAAGTTTTCCTTTATCTATTACAGTGTTGGTAAGGTATTTTCTTGCACTGAGGTCTGCTTATTGTGAATATCATATGCTTGTTTTTACACCCTGTAATGTTTAAGTTGCCCTTTCTGTCTTACAGTGTTTGTAAGGTATTTTCTTGCACTCAGGTCTGCTTATTGTGAATATCATATGCTTGTTTTTACACCCTGTAGTGTTTAAGTTTTCCTTTATCTATTACAGTGTTGGTAAGGTATTTTCTTGCACTGAGGTCTGCTTATTGTGAATATCATATGCTTGTTTTTACACCCTGTAGTGTTTAAGTTCTCCTTTATTTATTACATTGTTGGTAAGGTATTTTCTTGCACTGAGGTCTGTTTATTGTGAATAACTTTGACTTGTTTTTTACACCCTGTAGTGTTTAAGTTTTCCTTTCTGTCTTACAATGTTGGTAAGGTATTTTCTTGCACTGAGGTCTGCTTATTGTGAATGTCATATGCTTGTTTTTGCACCCTGTAATGTTTAAGTTGTCCTTTATTTACTACAGTGTTGGTAAGGTATTTTCTTTCACTGAGGTCTGCTTATTGTGAATATCATATGCTTGTTTTTACACGCTTTAGTGTTTAAGTTGTCCTTTATTTATTACATTGTTGGTAAGGTATTTTCTTTCACTGAGGTCTGCTTATTGTGAATATCATATGCTTGTTTTTACATGCTTTAGTGTTTAAGTTGTCCTTTATTTACTACAGTGTTGGTAAGGTATTTTCTTTCACTGAGGTCTGCTTATTGTGAATATCATATGCTTGTTTTTACACGCTTTAGTGTTTAAGTTGTCCTTTATTTACTACAGTGTTGGTAAGGTATTTTCTTTCACTGAGGTCTGCTTATTGTGAATATCATATGCTTGTTTTTACATGCTTTAGTGTTTAAGTTGTCCTTTATTTATTACAGTGTTGGTAAGGTATTTTCTTGCACTGAGGTCTGCTTATTGTGAATATCATATGCTTGTTTTTACAGCCTGTAATGTTTAAGTTTTCCGTTATTTATTACAGTGTTGTTAAGGTATTTTCTTGCACTGAGGTCTGCTTATTGTGAATAACTTTGACTTTTTTTTTACACCCTGTAGTGTTTAAGTTTTCCTTTCTGTCTTACAGTGTTTCTAAGGTATTATCTTGCACTCAGGTCTGCTTATTGTGAATATCATATGCTTGTTTTTACAGCCTGTAATGTTTAAGTTGTCCTTTCTATCCTGCAGTGTTGGTAAGGTATTTTCTTGCACTGAGGTCTGCTTATTGTGAATATCATATGCTTGTTTTTACATGCTTTAGTGTTTAAGTTGTCCTTTATTTACTACAGTGTTGGTAAGGTATTTTCTTTCACTGAGGTCTGCTTATTGTGAATATCATATGCTTGTTTTTGCACCCTGTAATGTTTAAGTTGTCCTTTCTGTCTTACAATGTTGGTAAGGTATTTTCTTGCACTGAGGTCTGCTTATTGTGAATGTCATATGCTTGTTTTTGCAACCTGTAATGTTTAAGTTGTCCTTTATTTACTACAGTGTTGGTAAGGTATTTTCTTTCACTGAGGTCTGCTTATTGTGAATATCATATGCTTGTTTTTGCACCCTGTAATGTTTAAGTTGTCCTTTCTGTCTTACAATGTTGGTAAGGTATTTTCTTGCACTGAGGTCTGCTTATTGTGAATGTCATATGCTTGTTTTTGCACCCTGTAATGTTTAAGTTGTCCTTTATTTACTACAGTGTTGGTAAGGTATTTTCTTTCACTGAGGTCTGCTTATTGTGAATATCATATGCTTGTTTTTACACGCTTTAGTGTTTAAGTTGTCCTTTATTTATTACAGTGTTGGTAAGGTATTTTCTTTCACTGAGGTCTGCTTATTTTGAATATCATATGCTTGTTTTTACATGCTTTAGTGTTTAAGTTGTCCTTTATTTACTACAGTGTTGGTAAGGTATTTTCTTTCACTGAGGTCTGCTTATTGTGAATATCATATGCTTGTTTTTACACGCTTTAGTGTTTAAGTTGTCCTTTATTTACTACAGTGTTGGTAAGGTATTTTCTTTCACTGAGGTCTGCTTATTGTGAATATCATATGCTTGTTTTTACATGCTTTAGTGTTTAAGTTGTCCTTTATTTATTACAGTGTTGGTAAGGTATTTTCTTGCACTGAGGTCTGCTTATTGTGAATATCATATGCTTGTTTTTACAGCCTGTAATGTTTAAGTTTTCCGTTATTTATTACAGTGTTGTTAAGGTATTTTCTTGCACTGAGGTCTGCTTATTGTGAATAACTTTGACTTTTTTTTTTACACCCTGTAGTGTTTAAGTTTTCCTTTCTGTCTTACAGTGTTTCTAAGGTATTATCTTGCACTCAGGTCTGCTTATTGTGAATATCATATGCTTGTTTTTACAGCCTGTAATGTTTAAGTTGTCCTTTCTATCCTGCAGTGTTGGTAAGGTATTTTCTTGCACTGAGGTCTGCTTATTGTGAATATCATATGCTTGTTTTTACACCCTGTAATGTTTAAGTTTTCTTTTATTTATTACAGTGTCTTTAAGGTATTTTCTTGCACTGAGGTCTGCTTATTGTGAATAACTTTGACTTGTTTTTTTACACCCTGTAGTGTTTAAGTTGTCCTTTATTTATTACAGTGTTGGTAAGGTATTTTCTTGCACTGAGGTCTGCTTATTGTGAATAACTTTAACTTGTTTTTTACACCCTGTAATGTTTAAGTAGTCCTTTCTTTATTACATTGTTGGTAAGGTATTTTCTTGCACTGAGGTCTGTTTATTGTGAATAACTTTGACTTGTTTTTTACACCCTGTAGTGTTTACGTTTTCCTTTCTGTCTTACAATGTTGGTAAGGTATTTTCTTGCACTGAGGTCTGCTTATTGTGAATGTCATATGCTTGTTTTTGCACCCTGTAATGTTTAAGTTGTCCTTTATTTACTACAGTGTTGGTAAGGTATTTTCTTTCACTGAGGTCTGCTTATTGTGAATATCATATGCTTGTTTTTACACGCTTTAGTGTTTAAGTTGTCCTTTATTTATTACAGTGTTGGTAAGGTATTTTCTTTCACTGAGGTCTGCTTATTGTGAATATCATATGCTTGTTTTTACATGCTTTAGTGTTTAAGTTGTCCTTTATTTACTACAGTGTTGGTAAGGTATTTTCTTGCACTGAGGTCTGCTTATTGTGAATATCATATGCTTGTTTTTACACCCTGTAGTGTTTAACTTTTCCTTTCTCTCTTGCAGTGTTGTTAAGGTATTTTCTTGCACTGAGGTCTGCTTATTCTGAATATCTTTGACTTGTTTTTACACCTTGTAATGTTTAAGTTGTCCTTTCTGTCTTGCAGTGTTGTTAAGGTATTTTCTTGCACTGAGGTCTGCTTATTGTGAATATCATATCCTTGTTTTTGCACCCTTTAGTGTTTAAGTTTTCCTTTCTGTCTTGCAGTGTTTGCAAGGTATTTTCTTGCACTGAGGTCTGCTTATTGTGAATATCATATGCTTGTTTTTACACCCTGTAGTGTTTAAGTTGTCCTTTATTTATTACAGTGTTGGTAAGGAATTTTCTTGCACTGAGGTCTGCTTATTGTGAATATCATATGCTTGTCTTTACACCCTGTAGTCTTTAACTTTTCCTTTCTGTCTTGCAGTGTTGTTAAGGTATTTTCTTGCACTGAGGTCTGCTTATTGTGAATATCATATGCTTGTCTTTACACCCTGTAGTTTTTAACTTTTCCTTTCTGTCTTGCAGTGTTGTTAAGGTATTTTCTTGCACTGAGGTCTGCTTATTCTAAATATCTTTGACTTGTTTTTACACCTTGTAATGTTTAAGTTGTCCTTTCTGTCTTGCAGTGTTGTTAAGGTATTTTCTTGCACTGAGGTCTGCTTATTGTGAATATCATATGCTTGTTTTTACACCTTATACTGTTTAAGTTGTCCTTTATTTATTTCATTGTTGGTAAGGTATTTTCTTGCACTGAGGTCTGCTTATTGTGAATATCATATGCTTGTTATTACACCCTGTAGTGTTTAACTTTTCCTTTCTCTCTTGCAGTGTTGTTAAGGTATTTTCTTGCACTGAGGTCTGCTTATTGTGAATATCATATGCTTGTCTTTACACCCTGTAGTCTTTAACTTTTCCTTTCTGTCTTGCAGTGTTGTTAAGGTATTTTCTTGCACTGAGGTCTGCTTATTGTGAATATCATATGCTTGTTTTTGCACACTGTAGTGTTTAACTTTTCCTTTCTGTCTTGCAGTGTTGTTAAGGTATTTTCTTGCACTGAGGTCTGCTTATTGTGAATATCATATGCTTGTTTTTGCACACTGTAGTGTTTAACTTTTCCTTTCTGTCTTGCAGTGTTGTTAAGGTACTTTCTTGCACTGAGGTCTGCTTATTCTGAATATCTTTGACTTGTTTTTACACCTTGTAATGTTTAAGTTGTCCTTTCTGTCTTGCAGTGTTGTTAAGGTATTTTCTTGCACTGAGGTCTGCTTATTGTGAATATCATATCCTTGTTTTTGCACCCTTTAGTGTTTAAGTTTTCCTTTCTGTCTTGCAGTGTTGTTAAGGAATTTTCTTGCACTGAGGTCTGCTTATTGTGAATATCATATGCTTGTTTTTGCACACTGTAGTGTTTAACTTTTCCTTTCTGTCTTGCAGTGTTGTTAAGGTATTTTCTTGCACTGAGGTCTGCTTATTCTAAATATCTTTGACTTGTTTTTACACCTTGTAATGTTTAAGTTGTCCTTTCTGTCTTGCAGTGTTGTTAAGGTATTTTCTTGCACTGAGGTCTGCTTATTGTGAATATCATATCCTTGTTTTTGCACCCTTTAGTGTTTAACTTTTCCTTTCTGTCTTGCAGTGTTGTTAAGGTATTTTCTTGCACTGAGGTCTGCTTATTGTGAATATCATATGCTTGTTTTTACACCCTGTAGTGTTTAAGTTGTCCTTTATTTATTACAGTGTTGGTAAGGAATTTTCTTGCACTGAGGTCTGCTTATTGTGAATATCATATGCTTGTCTTTACACCCTGTAGTGTTTAACTTTTCCTTTCTGTCTTGCAGTGTTGTTAAGGTATTTTCTTGCACTGAGGTCTGCTTATTGTGAATATCATATGCTTGTCTTTACACCCTGTAGTGTTTAACTTTTCCTTTCTGTCTTGCAGTGTTGTTAAGGTATTTTCTTGCACTGAGGGTCTGCTTATTCTAAATATCTTTGACTTGTTTTTACACCTTGTAATGTTTAAGTTGTCCTTTCTGTCTTGCAGTGTTGTTAAGGTATTTTCTTGCACTGAGGTCTGCTTATTGTGAATATCATATGCTTGTTTTTACACCTTATACTGTTTAAGTTGTCCTTTATTTATTTCATTGTTGTTAAGGTATTTTCTTGCACTGAGGTCTGCTTATTGTGAATATCATATGCTTGTTTTTACACCCTGTAGTGTTTAAGTTGTCCTTTATTTATTACAGTGTTGGTAAGGTATTTTCTTGCACTCTGGTCTGCTTATTGTGAATATCATGTGCTTGTTTTTACACCTTATACTGTTTAAGTTGTCCTTTATTTATTTCATTGTTGGTAAGGTATTTTCTTGCACTGAGGTCTGCTTATTGTGAATATCATATGCTTGTTTTTACACCCTGTAGTGTTTAACTTTTCCTTTCTCTCTTGCAGTGTTGTTAAGGTATTTTCTTGCACTGAGGTCTGCTTATTGTGAATATCATGTGCTTGTTTTTTCACACTGTAGTGTTTAACTTTTCCTTTCTGTCTTGCAGTGTTGTTAAGGTATTTTCTTGCACTGAGGTCTGCTTATTCTGAATATCTTTGACTTGTTTTTACACCTTGTAATGTTTAAGTTGTCCTTTCTGTCTTGCAGTGTTGTTAAGGTATTTTCTTGCACTGAGGTCTGCTTATTGTGAATATCATATGCTTGTTTTTGCACCCTTTAGTGTTTAAGTTTTCCTTTCTGTCTTGCAGTGTTTGCAAGGTATTTTCTTGCACTGAGGTCTGCTTATTGTGAATATCATATGCTTGTTTTTACACCCTGTAGTGTTTAAGTTGTCCTTTATTTATTACAGTGTTGGTAAGGAATTTTCTTGCACTGAGGTCTGCTTATTGTGAATATCATATGCTTGTCTTTACACCCTGTAGTCTTTAACTTTTCCTTTCTTTCTTGCAGTGTTGTTAAGGTATTTTCTTGCACTGAGGTCTGCTTATTGTGAATATCATATGCTTGTCTTTACACCCTGTAGTTTTTAACTTTTCCTTTCTGTCTTGCAGTGTTGTTAAGGTATTTTCTTGCACTGAGGTCTGCTTATTCTAAATATCTTTGACTTGTTTTTACACCTTGTAATGTTTAAGTTGTCCTTTCTGTCTTGCAGTGTTGTTAAGGTATTTTCTTGCACTGAGGTCTGCTTATTGTGAATATCATATGCTTGTTTTTACACCTTATACTGTTTAAGTTGTCCTTTATTTATTTCATTGTTGGTAAGGTATTTTCTTGCACTGAGGTCTGCTTATTGTGAATATCATATGCTTGTTATTACACCCTGTAGTGTTTAACTTTTCCTTTCTCTCTTGCAGTGTTGTTAAGGTATTTTCTTGCACTGAGGTCTGCTTATTGTGAATATCATATGCTTGTCTTTACACCCTGTAGTGTTTAAGTTTTCCTTTCTGTCTTGCAGTGTTGTTAAGGTATTTTCTTGCACTGAGGTCTGCTTATTGTGAATATCATATGCTTGTTTTTGCACACTGTAGTGTTTAACTTTTCCTTTCTGTCTTGCAGTGTTGTTAAGGTATTTTCTTGCACTGAGGTCTGCTTATTGTGAATATCATATGCTTGTTTTTACACCCTGTAGTGTTTAAGTTGTCCTTTATTTATTACAGTGTTGGTAAGGAATTTTCTTGCACTGAGGTCTGCTTATTGTGAATATCATATGCTTGTTTTTGCACACTGTAGTGTTTAAGTTTTCCTTTCTGTCTTGCAGTGTTGTTAAGGTATTTTCTTGCACTGAGGTCTGCTTATTGTGAATATCATATGCTTGTTTTTACACCCTGTAGTGTTTAAGTTTTCCTTTCTGTCTTGCAGTGTTGTTAAGGTATTTTCTTGCACTGAGGTCTGCTTATTGTGAATATCATATGCTTGTTTTTGCACCCTGTAGTGTTTAACTTTTCCTTTCTGTCTTGCAGTTTTGGCAAGGTTTTTTTTTTTTTGCACTGAGGTATGCTTATTGTGAATATCATATGCTTGTTTTTGCACCCTGTAGTGTTTAAATTTTCCTTTCTCTCTTGCAGTGTTGTTAAGGTATTTTCTTGCACTGAGGTCTGCTTATTGTGAATATCATATGCTTGTTTTTACACCCTGTAGTGTTTAAGTTGTCCTTTATTTATTACAGTGTTGGTAAGGAATTTTCTTGCACTGAGGTCTGCTTATTGTGAATGTCTTTGACTTGTTTTTACACCTTATAATGTTTAACTTTTCCTTTCTCTCTTGCAGTGTTGTTAAGGTATTTTCTTGCACTGAGGTCTGCTTATTGTGAATATCATATGCTTGTTTTTACACCTTATACTGTTTAAGTTGTCCTTTATTTATTTCATTGTTGTTAAGGTATTTTCTTGCACTGAGGTCTGCTTATTGTGAATATCATATGCTTGTTTTTACACCCTGTAGTGTTTAAGTTGTCCTTTATTTATTACAGTGTTGGTAAGGTATTTTCTTGCACTCTGGTCTGCTTATTGTGAATATCATGTGCTTGTTTTTACACCTTATACTGTTTAAGTTGTCCTTTATTTATTTCATTGTTGGTAAGGTATTTTCTTGCACTGAGGTCTGCTTATTGTGAATATCATATGCTTGTTTTTACACCCTGTAGTGTTTAACTTTTCCTTTCTCTCTTGCAGTGTTGTTAAGGTATTTTCTTGCACTGAGGTCTGCTTATTGTGAATATCATGTGCTTGTTTTTTCACACTGTAGTGTTTAACTTTTCCTTTCTGTCTTGCAGTGTTGTTAAGGTATTTTCTTGCACTGAGGTCTGCTTATTCTGAATATCTTTGACTTGTTTTTACACCTTGTAATGTTTAAGTTGTCCTTTCTGTCTTGCAGTGTTGTTAAGGTATTTTCTTGCACTGAGGTCTGCTTATTGTGAATATCATATGCTTGTTTTTGCACCCTTTAGTGTTTAAGTTTTCCTTTCTGTCTTGCAGTGTTTGCAAGGTATTTTCTTGCACTGAGGTCTGCTTATTGTGAATATCATATGCTTGTTTTTACACCCTGTAGTGTTTAAGTTGTCCTTTATTTATTACAGTGTTGGTAAGGAATTTTCTTGCACTGAGGTCTGCTTATTGTGAATATCATATGCTTGTCTTTACACCCTGTAGTCTTTAACTTTTCCTTTCTTTCTTGCAGTGTTGTTAAGGTATTTTCTTGCACTGAGGTCTGCTTATTGTGAATATCATATGCTTGTCTTTACACCCTGTAGTTTTTAACTTTTCCTTTCTGTCTTGCAGTGTTGTTAAGGTATTTTCTTGCACTGAGGTCTGCTTATTCTAAATATCTTTGACTTGTTTTTACACCTTGTAATGTTTAAGTTGTCCTTTCTGTCTTGCAGTGTTGTTAAGGTATTTTCTTGCACTGAGGTCTGCTTATTGTGAATATCATATGCTTGTTTTTACACCTTATACTGTTTAAGTTGTCCTTTATTTATTTCATTGTTGGTAAGGTATTTTCTTGCACTGAGGTCTGCTTATTGTGAATATCATATGCTTGTTATTACACCCTGTAGTGTTTAACTTTTCCTTTCTCTCTTGCAGTGTTGTTAAGGTATTTTCTTGCACTGAGGTCTGCTTATTGTGAATATCATATGCTTGTCTTTACACCCTGTAGTGTTTAAGTTTTCCTTTCTGTCTTGCAGTGTTGTTAAGGTATTTTCTTGCACTGAGGTCTGCTTATTGTGAATATCATATGCTTGTTTTTGCACACTGTAGTGTTTAACTTTTCCTTTCTGTCTTGCAGTGTTGTTAAGGTATTTTCTTGCACTGAGGTCTGCTTATTGTGAATATCATATGCTTGTTTTTGCACACTGTAGTGTTTAACTTTTCCTTTCTGTCTTGCAGTGTTGTTAAGGTACTTTCTTGCACTGAGGTCTGCTTATTCTGAATATCTTTGACTTGTTTTTACACCTTGTAATGTTTAAGTTGTCCTTTCTGTCTTGCAGTGTTGTTAAGGTATTTTCTTGCACTGAGGTCTGCTTATTGTGAATATCATATGCTTGTTTTTGCACCCTGTAGTGTTTAACTTTTCCTTTCTGTCTTGCAGTGTTGTTAAGGTATTTTCTTGCACTGAGGTCTGCTTATTGTGAATATCATATGCTTGTTTTTACACCCTGTAGTGTTTAAGTTGTCCTTTATTTATTACAGTGTTGGTAAGGAATTTTCTTGCACTGAGGTCTGCTTATTGTGAATATCATATGCTTGTTTTTGCACACTGTAGTGTTTAAGTTTTCCTTTCTGTCTTGCAGTGTTGTTAAGGTATTTTCTTGCACTGAGGTCTGCTTATTGTGAATATCATATGCTTGTTTTTACACCCTGTAGTGTTTAAGTTTTCCTTTCTGTCTTGCAGTGTTGTTAAGGTATTTTCTTGCACTGAGGTCTGCTTATTGTGAATATCATATGCTTGTTTTTGCACCCTGTAGTGTTTAACTTTTCCTTTCTGTCTTGCAGTTTTGGCAAGGTTTTTTTTTTTTTGCACTGAGGTATGCTTATTGTGAATATCATATGCTTGTTTTTGCACCCTGTAGTGTTTAAATTTTCCTTTCTCTCTTGCAGTGTTGTTAAGGTATTTTCTTGCACTGAGGTCTGCTTATTGTGAATATCATATGCTTGTTTTTACACCCTGTAGTGTTTAAGTTGTCCTTTATTTATTACAGTGTTGGTAAGGAATTTTCTTGCACTGAGGTCTGCTTATTGTGAATGTCTTTGACTTGTTTTTACACCTTATAATGTTTAACTTTTCCTTTCTCTCTTGCAGTGTTGTTAAGGTATTTTCTTGCACTGAGGTCTGCTTATTGTGAATATCATATGCTTGTTTTTGCACCCTGTAGTGTTTAACTTTTCTTTTCTGTCTTGCAGTGTTGTTAAGGTATTTTCTTGCACTGAGGTCTGCTTATTGTGAATATCATATGCTTGTTTTTGCACACTGTAGTGTTTACCTTTTCCTTTCTGTCTTGCAGTGTTGTTAAGGTATTTTCTTGCACTGAGATCTGCTTATTGTGAATATCATATGCTTGTCTTTACCCCCTGTAGTGTTTAAGTTTTCCTTTCTGTCTTGCAGTGTTGGCAAGGTATTTTGTTGCACTGAGGTCTGCTTATTGTGAATATCATATGCTTATTTTTACACCCTGTAGTGTTTAAGTTGTCCTTTATTTATTACAGTGTTGGTAAGGAATTTTCTTGCACTGAGGATCTGCTTATTGTGAATATCATATGCTTGTCTTTACACCCTGTAGTGTTTAAGTTTTCCTTTCTGTCTTGCAGTGTTGGCAAGGTATTTTCTTACACTGAGGATCTGCTTATTGTGAATATCATATGCTTGTCTTTACACCCTGTAGTGTTTAAGTTTTCCTTTCTGTCTTGCAGTGTTGGCAAGGTATTTTCTTGCACTGAAGTCTGCTTTTTCTGAATATCTTTGACTTGTTTTTATACCTTGTAGTGTTTAAGTTGTCCTTTCTCTCTTGCAGTGTTGTTAAGGTATTTTCTTGCACTGAGGTCTGCTTATTGTGAATATCATATGCTTGTCTTTACACCCTGTAGTGTTTAAGTTTTCCTTTCTGTCTTGCAGTGTTGTTAAGGTATTTTCTTGCACTTAGGTCTGCTTATTGAGAATATGATATGCTTGTTTTTACACCCTGTAGTGTTTAAGTTGTCCTTTATTTATTACAGTGTTGTTAAGGTATTTTCTTGCACTGAGGTCTGCTTATTGTGAATATCATATGCTTGTCTTTACACCCTGTAGTGTTTAACTTTTCCTTTCTGTCTTGCAGTGTTGTTAAGGTATTTTCTTGCACTGAGGTCTGCTTATTGTTAATATCATATGCTTGTTTTTACACCCTGTAGTGTTTAAATTTTCCTTTCTCTCTTGCAGTGTTGTTAAGGTATTTTCTTGCACTGAGGTATGCTTATTGTGAATAGCATATGCTTGTTTTTGCACCCTGTAGTGTTTAAATTTTCCTTTCTCTCTTGCAGTGTTGTTAAGGTATTTTCTTTCACTGAGGTCTGCTTATTGTGAATATCATATGCTTGTTTTTACACCCTGTAGTGTTTAAGTTGTCCTTTATTTATTACAGTGTTGGTAAGGTATTTTCTTGCACTCTGGTCTGGTTATTGTGAATATCATGTGCTTGTTTTTACACCTTATACTGTTTAAGTTGTCCTTTATTTATTTCATTGTTGGTAAGGTATTTTCTTGCACTGAGGTCTGCTTATTGTGAATATCATATGCTTGTTTTTACACCCTGTAGTGTTTAACTTTTCCTTTCTCTCTTGCAGTGTTGTTAAGGTATTTTCTTGCACTGAGGTCTGCTTATTGTGAATATCATATGCTTGTCTTTACACCCTGTAGTGTTTAAGTTTTCCTTTCTGTCTTGCAGTGTTGTTAAGGTATTTTCTTGCACTGAGGTCTGCTTATTGTTAATATCATATGCTTGTTTTTACACCCTGTAGTGTTTAACTTTTCCTTTCTCTCTTGCAGTGTTGTTAAGGTATTTTCTTGCACTGAGGTCTGCTTATTGTGAATATCATATGCTTGTTTTTGCACACTGTAGTGTTTAACTTTTCCTTTCTGTCTTGCAGTGTTGTTAAGGTATTTTCTTGCACTGAGGTCTGCTTATTCTGAATATCTTTGACTTGTTTTTACACCTTGTAATGTTTAAGTTGTCCTTTCTGTCTTGCAGTGTTGTTAAGGTATTTTCTTGCACTGAGGTCTGCTTATTGTGAATATCATATCCTTGTTTTTGCACCCTTTAGTGTTTAAGTTTTCCTTTCTGTCTTGCAGTGTTGTTAAGGTATTTTCTTGCACTGAGGTCTGCTTATTGTGAATATCATTTGCTTGTTTTTGCACACTGTAGTGTTTAAGTTTTCCTTTCTGTCTTGCAGTGTTTGCAAGGTATTTTCTTGCACTGAGGTCTGCTTATTGTGAATATCATATGCTTGTTTTTACACCCTGTAGTGTTTAAGTTGTCCTTTATTTATTACAGTGTTGGTAAGGAATTTTCTTGCACTGAGGTCTGCTTATTGTGAATATCATATGCTTGTTTTTGCACCCTGTAGTGTTTAACTTTTCCTTTCTGTCTTGCAGTGTTGTTAAGGTATTTTCTTGCACTGAGGTCTGCTTATTGTGAATATCATATGCTTGTTTTTGCACCCTGTAGTGTTTAACTTTTCCTTTCTGTCTTGCAGTTTTGGCAAGGTTTTTTTTTTGCACTGAGGTATGCTTATTGTGAATATCATATGCTTGTTTTTGCACCCTGTAGTGTTTAAATTTTCCTTTCTCTCTTGCAGTGTTGTTAAGGTATTTTCTTGCACTGAGGTCTGCTTATTGTGAATATCATATGCTTGTTTTTACACCCTGTAGTGTTTAAGTTGTCCTTTATTTATTACAGTGTTGGTAAGGAATTTTCTTGCACTGAGGTCTGCTTATTGTGAATGTCTTTGACTTGTTTTTACACCTTATAATGTTTAAGTTGTCCTTTCTGTCTTGCAGTGTTGTTAAGGTATTTTCTTGCACTGAGGTCTGCTTATTGTGAATATCATATGCTTGTTTTTGCACCCTGTAGTGTTTAACTTTTCCTTTCTGTCTTGCAGTGTTGTTAAGGTATTTTCTTGCACTGAGGTCTGCTTATTGTGAATATCATATGCTTGTTTTTGCACACTGTAGTGTTTACCTTTTCCTTTCTGTCTTGCAGTGTTGTTAAGGTATTTTCTTGCACTGAGATCTGCTTATTGTGAATATCATATGCTTGTCTTTACCCCCTGTAGTGTTTAAGTTTTCCTTTCTGTCTTGCAGTGTTGGCAAGGTATTTTGTTGCACTGAGGTCTGCTTATTGTGAATATCATATGCTTATTTTTACACCCTGTAGTGTTTAAGTTGTCCTTTATTTATTACAGTGTTGGTAAGGAATTTTCTTGCACTGAGGATCTGCTTATTGTGAATATCATATGCTTGTCTTTACACCCTGTAGTGTTTAAGTTTTCCTTTCTGTCTTGCAGTGTTGGCAAGGTATTTTCTTACACTGAGGATCTGCTTATTGTGAATATCATATGCTTGTCTTTACACCCTGTAGTGTTTAAGTTTTCCTTTCTGTCTTGCAGTGTTGGCAAGATATTTTCTTGCACTGAAGTCTGCTTTTTCTGAATATCTTTGACTTGTTTTTATACCTTGTAGTGTTTAAGTTGTCCTTTCTCTCTTGCAGTGTTGTTAAGGTATTTTCTTGCACTGAGGTCTGCTTATTGTGAATATCATATGCTTGTTTTTGCACCCTGTAGTGTTTAACTTTTCCTTTCTCTCTTGCAGTGTTGTGAAGGTATTTTCTTGCACTGAGGTCTGCTTATTGTGAATATCATATGCTTGTCTTTACAGCCTGTAGTGTTTAAGTTTTCCTTTCTGTCTTGCAGTGTTGTTAAGGTATTTTCTTGCACTGAGGTCTGCTTATTGAGAATATCATATGCTTGTTTTTACACCCTGTAGTGTTTAAGTTGTCCTTTATTTATTACAGTGTTGTTAAGGTATTTTCTTGCACTGAGGTCTGCTTATTGTGAATATCATATGCTTGTCTTTACACCCTGTAGTGTTTAACTTTTCCTTTCTGTCTTGCAGTGTTGTTAAGGTATTTTCTTGCACTGAGGTCTGCTTATTGTGAATATCATATGCTTGTTTTTACACCCTGTAGTGTTTAAATTTTCCTTTCTCTCTTGCAGTGTTGTTAAGGTATTTTCTTGCACTGAGGTATGCTTATTGTGAATAGCATATGCTTGTTTTTGCACCCTGTAGTGTTTAAATTTTCCTTTCTCTCTTGCAGTGTTGTTAAGGTATTTTCTTGCACTGAGGTCTGCTTATTGTGAATATCATATGCTTGTTTTTACACCCTGTAGTGTTTAAGTTGTCCTTTATTTATTTCATTGTTGGTAAGGTATTTTCTTGCACTGAGGTCTGCTTATTGTGAATATCATATGCTTGTTTTTACACCCTGTAGTGTTTAACTTTTCCTTTCTCTCTTGCAGTGTTGTTAAGGTATTTTCTTGCACTGAGGTCTGCTTATTGTGAATATCATATGCTTGTCTTTACACCCTGTAGTGTTTAAGTTGTCCTTTCTGTCTTGCAGTGTTGGTAAGGTATTTTCTTGCACTGAGGTCTGCTTATTGTGAATATCATATCCTTGTTTTTGCACCCTTTAGTGTTTAAGTTTTCCTTTCTGTCTTGCAGTGTTGTTAAGGTATTTTCTTGCACTGAGGTCTGCTTATTGTGAATATCATTTGCTTGTTTTTGCACACTGTAGTGTTTAAGTTTTCCTTTCTGTCTTGCAGTGTTTGCAAGGTATTTTCTTGCACTGAGGTCTGCTTATTGTGAATATCATATGCTTGTTTTTACACCCTGTAGTGTTTAAGTTGTCCTTTATTTATTACAGTGTTGGTAAGGAATTTTCTTGCACTGAGGTCTGCTTATTGTGAATATCATATGCTTGTTTTTGCACCCTGTAGTGTTTAACTTTTCCTTTCTGTCTTGCAGTGTTGTTAAGGTATTTTCTTGCACTGAGGTCTGCTTATTGTGAATATCATATGCTTGTTTTTACACCCTGTAGTGTTTAAGTTGTCCTTTATTTATTACAGTGTTTGTAAGGAATTTTCTTGCACTGAGGTCTACTTATTGTGAATATCATATGCTTGTTTTTGCACACTGTAGTGTTTAAGTTTTCCTTTCTGTCTTGCAGTGTTGTTAAGGTATTTTCTTGCACTGAGGTCTGCTTATTGTGAATATCATATGCTTGTTTTTTCACCCTGTAGTGTTTAACTTTTCCTTTCTGTCTTGCAGTGTTGTTAAGGTATTTTCTTGCACTGAGGTCTGCTTATTGTGAATATCTTTGACTTGTTTTTACACCTTTTAATGTTTAAGTTGTCCTTTCTCTCTTGCAGTGTTGTTAAGGTATTTTCTTGCACTGAGGTCTGCTTATTGTGAATATCATGTGCTTGTTTTTGCACCCTGTAGTGTTTAACTTTTCCTTTCTGTCTTGCAGTGTTGTTAAGGTTTTTTCTTGCATTGAGGTCTGCTTATTGTGAATATCATATGCTTGTTTTTGCACCCTGTAGTGTTTAACTTTTCCTTTCTGTCTTGCAGTGATGGCATGGTATTTTCTTGCACTGAGGTCTGCTTATTGTGAATATCTTTGACTTGTTTTTACACCTTGTAATGTTTAAGTTGTCCTTTCTCTCTTGCAGTGTTGGTAAGGTATTTTCTTGAACTCTGGTCTACTTATTGTGAATATCATGTGCTTGTTTTTACACCTTATAATGTTTAAGTTGTCCTTTATTTATTTCATTGTTGGTAAGGAATTTTCTTGCACTGAGGTCTGCTTATTGTGAATATCATATGCTTGTTTTAACACCCTATAATGTTTAAGATGTCCTTGATTTATTACAGTGTTGGTCAGGTATTTTCTTTCACTGAGGTCTGCTTATTGTGAATATCATATTCTTGTTTTTACACCTTGTAGTGTTTAAGTTGTCCTTTATTTATTACAGTGTTGGTCAGGTATTTTCTTTCACTGAGGTCTGCTTATTGTGAATATCATATGCTTGTTTTTGCACACTGTAGTGTTTAAGTTTTCCTTTCTGTCTTGCAGTGTTTGCAAGGTATTTTCTTGCACTGAGGTCTGCTTATTGTGAATATCATATGCTTGTCTTTACACCCTGTAGTGTTTAAGTTGTCCTTTATTTATTACAGTGTTGGTCAGGTATTTTCTTTCACTGAGGTCTGCTTATTGTGAATATCATATGCTTGTTTTTGCACACTGTAGTGTTTAAGTTTTCCTTTCTGTCTTGCAGTGTTTGCAAGGTATTTTCTTGCTCTGAGGTCTGCTTATTGTGAATATCATATGCTTGTCTATACACCCTGTAGTGTTTAAGTTGTCCTTTATTTATTACAGTGTTGTTAAGGTATTTTCTTGCACTGAGGTCTGCTTATTGTGAATATCTTTGACTTGTTTTTACACCTTGTAGTGTTTAAGTTGTCCTTTCTGTCTTGCAGTGTTGTTAAGGTATTTTCTTTCACTGAGGTCTGGTTATTGTGAATATCTTTGACTTGTTTTTACACCTTGTAGTGTTTAAGTTGTCCTTTCTCTCTTGCAGTGTTGGTAAGGTATTTTCTTGCACTGACGTCTGCTTATTGTGAATATCATATGCTTGTTTTTACAGCCTGTAGTGTTTAAGTTGTCCTTTATTTATTACAGTGTTGGTAAGGTATTTTCTTGCACTCTGGTCTGCTTATTGTGAATATCATGTGCTTGTTTTTACACCTTATAATGTTTAAGTTGTCCTTTATTTATTACAGTGTTGGTCAGGTATTTTCTTGCACTCTGGTCTACTTATTGTGAATATCATGTGCTTGTTTTTACACCTTATAATGTTTAAGTTGTCCTTTATTTATTACAGTGTTGGTAAGGTATTTTCTTGCACTCTGGTCTGCTTATTGTGAATATCATGTGCTTGTTTTTACACCTTATAATGTTTAAGTTGTCCTTTATTTATTACAGTGTTGGTCAGGTATTTTCTTGCACTGAGGTCTGCTTATTGTGAATATCATATGCTTTTTTTTTGCACACTGTAGTGTTTAAGTTTTCCTTTCTGTCTTGCAGTGTTTGCAAGGTATTTTCTTGCACTGAGGTCTGCTTATTGTGAATATCTTTGACTTGTTTTTACACCTTGTAGTGTTTAAGTTGTCCTTTCTGTCTTGCAGTGTTGTTAAGGTATTTTCTTGCACTGAGGTCTGCTTATTGTGAATATCTTTGACTTGTTTTTACACCTTGTAGTGTTTAAGTTGTCCTTTCTGTCTTGCAGTGTTGTTAAGGTATTTTCTTGCACTGAGGTCTGCTTATTGTGAATATCTTTGACTTGTTTTTACACCTTGTAGTGTTTAAGTTGTCCTTTCTGTCTTGCAGTGTTGGTAAGGTTTTTTCTTGCACTGGGGTCTGCTTATTGTGAATATCATATTCTTGTTTTTACACCCTGTAGTGTTTAAGTTGTCCTTTCTGTCTTGCAGTGTTGGTAACGTATTTTTTTGCACTGGGGTCTGCTTATTGTGAATATCATATGCTTGTTTTTACACCCTGTAATGTTTAAGTTGTCCTTTATTTATTACAGTGTTGTTAAGGTATTTTGTTGCACTGAGGTCTGCTTATTGTGAATATCATATGCTTGTTTTTACACCTTGTAGTGTTTAAGTTGTCCTTTCTGTCTTGCAGTGTTGTTAAGGTATTTTCTTGCACTGAGGTCTGCTTATTGTGAATATCTTTGAGTTGTTTTTACACCTTGTAGTGTTTAAGTTGTCCTTTCTGTCTTGCAGTGTTGTTAAGGTATTTTCTTGCACTGAGGTCTGCTTATTGTGAATATCATATGCTTGTTTTTGCACCCTGTAGTGTTTAACTTTTCCTTTCTCTCTTGCAGTGTTGTGAAGGTATTTTCTTGCACTGAGGTCTGCTTATTGTGAATATCATATGCTTGTCTTTACAGCCTGTAGTGTTTAAGTTTTCCTTTCTGTCTTGCAGTGTTGTTAAGGTATTTTCTTGCACTGAGGTCTGCTTATTGAGAATATCATATGCTTGTTTTTACACCCTGTAGTGTTTAAGTTGTCCTTTATTTATTACAGTGTTGTTAAGGTATTTTCTTGCACTGAGGTCTGCTTATTGTGAATATCATATGCTTGTCTTTACACCCTGTAGTGTTTAACTTTTCCTTTCTGTCTTGCAGTGTTGTTAAGGTATTTTCTTGCACTGAGGTCTGCTTATTGTGAATATCATATGCTTGTTTTTACACCCTGTAGTGTTTAAATTTTCCTTTCTCTCTTGCAGTGTTGTTAAGGTATTTTCTTGCACTGAGGTATGCTTATTGTGAATAGCATATGCTTGTTTTTGCACCCTGTAGTGTTTAAATTTTCCTTTCTCTCTTGCAGTGTTGTTAAGGTATTTTCTTGCACTGAGGTCTGCTTATTGTGAATATCATATGCTTGTTTTTACACCCTGTAGTGTTTAAGTTGTCCTTTATTTATTTCATTGTTGGTAAGGTATTTTCTTGCACTGAGGTCTGCTTATTGTGAATATCATATGCTTGTTTTTACACCCTGTAGTGTTTAACTTTTCCTTTCTCTCTTGCAGTGTTGTTAAGGTATTTTCTTGCACTGAGGTCTGCTTATTGTGAATATCATATCCTTGTTTTTGCACCCTTTAGTGTTTAAGTTTTCCTTTCTGTCTTGCAGTGTTGTTAAGGTATTTTCTTGCACTGAGGTCTGCTTATTGTGAATATCATTTGCTTGTTTTTGCACACTGTAGTGTTTAAGTTTTCCTTTCTGTCTTGCAGTGTTTGCAAGGTATTTTCTTGCACTGAGGTCTGCTTATTGTGAATATCATATGCTTGTTTTTACACCCTGTAGTGTTTAAGTTGTCCTTTATTTATTACAGTGTTGGTAAGGAATTTTCTTGCACTGAGGTCTGCTTATTGTGAATATCATATGCTTGTTTTTGCACCCTGTAGTGTTTAACTTTTCCTTTCTGTCTTGCAGTGTTGTTAAGGTATTTTCTTGCACTGAGGTCTGCTTATTGTGAATATCATATGCTTGTTTTTACACCCTGTAGTGTTTAAGTTGTCCTTTATTTATTACAGTGTTTGTAAGGAATTTTCTTGCACTGAGGTCTACTTATTGTGAATATCATATGCTTGTTTTTGCACACTGTAGTGTTTAAGTTTTCCTTTCTGTCTTGCAGTGTTGTTAAGGTATTTTCTTGCACTGAGGTCTGCTTATTGTGAATATCATATGCTTGTTTTTTCACCCTGTAGTGTTTAACTTTTCCTTTCTGTCTTGCAGTGTTGTTAAGGTATTTTCTTGCACTGAGGTCTGCTTATTGTGAATATCTTTGACTTGTTTTTACACCTTTTAATGTTTAAGTTGTCCTTTCTCTCTTGCAGTGTTGTTAAGGTATTTTCTTGCACTGAGGTCTGCTTATTGTGAATATCATGTGCTTGTTTTTGCACCCTGTAGTGTTTAACTTTTCCTTTCTGTCTTGCAGTGTTGTTAAGGTTTTTTCTTGCATTGAGGTCTGCTTATTGTGAATATCATATGCTTGTTTTTGCACCCTGTAGTGTTTAACTTTTCCTTTCTGTCTTGCAGTGATGGCATGGTATTTTCTTGCACTGAGGTCTGCTTATTGTGAATATCTTTGACTTGTTTTTACACCTTGTAATGTTTAAGTTGTCCTTTCTCTCTTGCAGTGTTGGTAAGGTATTTTCTTGAACTCTGGTCTACTTATTGTGAATATCATGTGCTTTTTTTTACACCTTATAATGTTTAAGTTGTCCTTTATTTATTTCATTGTTGGTAAGGAATTTTCTTGCACTGAGGTCTGCTTATTGTGAATATCATATGCTTGTTTTAACACCCTATAATGTTTAAGATGTCCTTGATTTATTACAGTGTTGGTCAGGTATTTTCTTTCACTGAGGTCTGCTTATTGTGAATATCATATTCTTGTTTTTACACCTTGTAGTGTTTAAGTTGTCCTTTATTTATTACAGTGTTGGTCAGGTATTTTCTTTCACTGAGGTCTGCTTATTGTGAATATCATATGCTTGTTTTTGCACACTGTAGTGTTTAAGTTTTCCTTTCTGTCTTGCAGTGTTTGCAAGGTATTTTCTTGCACTGAGGTCTGCTTATTGTGAATATCATATGCTTGTCTTTACACCCTGTAGTGTTTAAGTTGTCCTTTATTTATTACAGTGTTGGTCAGGTATTTTCTTTCACTGAGGTCTGCTTATTGTGAATATCATATGCTTGTTTTTGCACACTGTAGTGTTTAAGTTTTCCTTTCTGTCTTGCAGTGTTTGCAAGGTATTTTCTTGCTCTGAGGTCTGCTTATTGTGAATATCATATGCTTGTCTATACACCCTGTAGTGTTTAAGTTGTCCTTTATTTATTACAGTGTTGTTAAGGTATTTTCTTGCACTGAGGTCTGCTTATTGTGAATATCTTTGACTTGTTTTTACACCTTGTAGTGTTTAAGTTGTCCTTTCTGTCTTGCAGTGTTGTTAAGGTATTTTCTTTCACTGAGGTCTGGTTATTGTGAATATCTTTGACTTGTTTTTACACCTTGTAGTGTTTAAGTTGTCCTTTCTCTCTTGCAGTGTTGGTAAGGTATTTTCTTGCACTGACGTCTGCTTATTGTGAATATCATATGCTTGTTTTTACAGCCTGTAGTGTTTAAGTTGTCCTTTATTTATTACAGTGTTGGTAAGGTATTTTCTTGCACTCTGGTCTGCTTATTGTGAATATCATGTGCTTGTTTTTACACCTTATAATGTTTAAGTTGTCCTTTATTTATTACAGTGTTGGTCAGGTATTTTCTTGCACTCTGGTCTACTTATTGTGAATATCATGTGCTTGTTTTTACACCTTATAATGTTTAAGTTGTCCTTTATTTATTACAGTGTTGGTAAGGTATTTTCTTGCACTCTGGTCTGCTTATTGTGAATATCATGTGCTTGTTTTTACACCTTATAATGTTTAAGTTGTCCTTTATTTATTACAGTGTTGGTCAGGTATTTTCTTGCACTGAGGTCTGCTTATTGTGAATATCATATGCTTTTTTTTTGCACACTGTAGTGTTTAAGTTTTCCTTTCTGTCTTGCAGTGTTTGCAAGGTATTTTCTTGCACTGAGGTCTGCTTATTGTGAATATCTTTGACTTGTTTTTACACCTTGTAGTGTTTAAGTTGTCCTTTCTGTCTTGCAGTGTTGTTAAGGTATTTTCTTGCACTGAGGTCTGCTTATTGTGAATATCTTTGACTTGTTTTTACACCTTGTAGTGTTTAAGTTGTCCTTTCTGTCTTGCAGTGTTGTTAAGGTATTTTCTTGCACTGAGGTCTGCTTATTGTGAATATCTTTGACTTGTTTTTACACCTTGTAGTGTTTAAGTTGTCCTTTCTGTCTTGCAGTGTTGGTAAGGTTTTTTCTTGCACTGGGGTCTGCTTATTGTGAATATCATATTCTTGTTTTTACACCCTGTAGTGTTTAAGTTGTCCTTTCTGTCTTGCAGTGTTGGTAACGTATTTTTTTGCACTGGGGTCTGCTTATTGTGAATATCATATGCTTGTTTTTACACCCTGTAATGTTTAAGTTGTCCTTTATTTATTACAGTGTTGTTAAGGTATTTTGTTGCACTGAGGTCTGCTTATTGTGAATATCATATGCTTGTTTTTACACCTTGTAGTGTTTAAGTTGTCCTTTCTGTCTTGCAGTGTTGTTAAGGTATTTTCTTGCACTGAGGTCTGCTTATTGTGAATATCTTTGAGTTGTTTTTACACCTTGTAGTGTTTAAGTTGTCCTTTCTGTCTTGCAGTGTTGGTAAGGTATTTTCTTGCACTGGGGTCTGCTTATTGTGAATATCATATGCTTGTTTTTACACCCTGTAATGTTTAAGTTGTCCTTTATTTATTACAGTGTTGTTAAGTTATTTTGTTGCACTGAGGTCTGCTTATTGTGAATATCATATTCTTGTTTTTACACCCTCTAATGTTTAAGTTGTCCTTTATTTATTACAGTGTTGGTAAGGTATTTTCTTGCACTCTGGTCTGCTTATTGTGAATATCATATGCTTGTTTTTACACCTTGTAGTGTTTAAGTTGTCCTATCCTATGGTATTATTTGACACTATTACTGATATTATTACTCCTGCTCCACCTGCTGCCATTATTTCTTCTAATGAAGACTGCGAAACACTTCTTTCTTTTTTTTCTAGAAAAAATTAGTAATGTAAGGAAAAAATTGTCCCCATCAGCATCTGCATTGTCAGTTCCTACGCCAGCTCGGCCTGTAGTTTTAGAAAGCTTTTTACCCGTCTCACTATCAGAGCTGGAAAAAATAATCAATGCAACAAAAGCATCCTCCTGTTCACTCGACATTTTACCTGCATCGTTATTTGAAAAATGTCTTCCACTCTATTGGTCCCTGTGTGCTCACCATAATTAACACCTCACTGGGATCTGGTAAAGTCCCTGCTTATTTTAAAACTGCTGCTATACACCCCCTGTTAAAAAAGCCTATGCTGGACCCATCTCTCACTAGCAATTACAGACCAATCTCAAAAATACCGTTAATTGCTAAGATATTAGAGAAGGTTGTGGCTAAGCAGCTTACAGCAGTTTTAGACAAACATAATATCTTTGACAAATTTCAGTCTGGCTTTCGTAGAGCTCATTCTACTGAAACAGCCCTTCTTAGAGTTTCCAATGACATTCTGATGCAAAACGATGCAGGAAAGTGTTCTGTACTCCTAATGTTGGACCTTACGTCAGCCTTTGACACCGTTGACCATTATATTTTGCTTGAAAGGCTGAAATACTGGGTTGGTGTATCTGGGTCTGCCTTAGAGTGGTTCTCCTCGTATCTCTATGAACGATACTTTTCTGTGGCGGTTTCTAAGTACAGGTCATCTTCCACGTCCCTGTCCTATGGTGTGCCACAAGGTTCTGTGCTGGGGCCCTTATTGTTTTTAATATATCTACTTCCTCTCCAGCATATCTTGAGCCCCTTTGAGGACATTTGCTACCACTGCTACGCAGACGACATCCAGCTATATATATCTTTTAAACCTGAAGATGTTTCTAAGCTGCAGATTCTAATTGTGTGCTTAGAAACCATCAAAGGTTGGATGGCTGACAACTTCCTCCAACTTAATGAAGAAAAGACTGAAGTCCTTCTATGTGCTCCAGACAGACATGTACCTAACATAATGAATGCTCTTGGTCCTCTTTCAACATTTGTGAAATCGTCTATCAGGAACCTAGGGGTAACCTTTGATTCTGCTCTTACCCTGGATGTCCACGTCAAATCTCTGGTTCGGTCCTGTTTCTATCATTTAAGAAACATTTCTAAATTGAGCCCCATAGTATCTCATACTGAACTGGAGATTGTTATTCATGCATTCATTTCATCACGATTGGACTACTGTAATTCACTGTTTACATGTCTAAACAAAAACTCCTTGGAGCGTCTGCAGATTGTCCAAAATGCCGCAGCAAGGCTTCTGACAAAAACATCGAAATACTCTCATGTAACACCATTGCTTATACAGCTACACTGGCTCCCCATTGAATTCAGAGTCCACTTTAAGATTCTGGTTCTGACATTTAAGGCTCTTCAAGAACAAGCACCAGCGTACATCATTGAACTTTTACAGCCCTATGCCCCTAGTAGGTCCTTGAGGTCTTGTGACTGCTTATTGTGAATATTATATGCTTGGTTTTACAGCCTGTAGTGTTTAACTTGTCCTTTATTTATTACAGTGTTGGTAAGGTATTTTCTTGCACTCTGGTCTGCTTATTGTGAATATCATGTGCTTGTTTTTACACCCTGTAATGTTTAAGTTGTCCTTTATTTATTTCATTGTTGGTAAGGTATTTTCTTGCACTGAGGTCTGTTTATTGTGAATATCATATGCTTGTTTTTACACCCCGTAGTGTTTAAGTTGTCCTTTATTTATTACAGTATTGGTAAGGTATTTTCTTACACTGAGGTCTGTTTATTGTGAATATCTTTGACTTGTTTTTGCACCCTGTAGTGTTTAAGTTTTCCTTTCTGTCTTGCAGTGTTGTTAAGGTATTTTCTTGCACTGAGGTCTGCTTATTGTGAATATCATATGCTTGTTTTTACACCCTGTAGTGTTTAAGTTGTCCTTTCTGTCTTGCAGTGTTCGTAAGGTATTTTCTTGCACTGAGGTCTGCTTATTGTGAATATCATATGCTTGTTTTTGCACCCTGTAGTGTTTAAGTTTTCCTTTCTGTCTTGCAGTGTTGTTAAGGTATTTTCTTGCACTGAGGTCTGCTTATTGTGAATATCATATGCTTGTTTTTACACCCTGTAATGTTTAAGTTTTCCTTTCTGTCTTGCAGTGTTTGCAAGGTATTTTCTTGCTCTGAGGTCTGCTTATTGTGAATATCATATGCTTGTCTATACACCCTGTAGTGTTTAAGTTGTCCTTTATTTATTACAGTGTTGTTAAGGTATTTTCTTGCACTGAGGTCTGCTTATTGTGAATATCTTTGACTTGTTTTTACACCTTGTAGTGTTTAAGTTGTCCTTTCTGTCTTGCAGTGTTGTTAAGGTATTTTCTTGCACTGAGGTCTGCTTATTGTGAATATCTTTGACTTGTTTTTACACCTTGTAGTGTTTAAGTTGTCCTTTCTGTCTTGCAGTGTTGGTAAGGTATTTTCTTGCACTGAGGTCTGCTTATTGTGAATATCTTTGACTTGTTTTTACACCTTGTAGTGTTTAAGTTGTCCTTTCTCTCTTGCAGTGTTGGTAAGGTATTTTCTTGCACTGACGTCTGCTTATTGTGAATATCATATGCTTGTTTTTACAGCCTGTAGTGTTTAAGTTGTCCTTTATTTATTACAGTGTTGGTAAGGTATTTTCTTGCACTCTGGTCTGCTTATTGTGAATATCATGTGCTTGTTTTTACACCTTATAATGTTTAAGTTGTCCTTTATTTATTACAGTGTTGTTAAGGTATTTTGTTGCACTGAGGTCTGCTTATTGTGAATATCATATGCTTGTTTTTACACCCTGTAGTGTTTAAGTTGTCCTTTCTGTCTTGCAGTGTTCGTAAGGTATTTTCTTGCACTGAGGTCTGCTTATTGTGAATATCATATGCTTGTTTTTGCACCCTGTAGTGTTTAAGTTTTCCTTTCTGTCTTGCAGTGTTGTTAAGGTATTTTCTTGCACTGAGGTCTGCTTATTGTGAATATCATATGCTTGTTTTTACACCCTGTAATGTTTAAGTTTTCCTTTCTGTCTTGCAGTGTTTGCAAGGTATTTTCTTGCTCTGAGGTCTGCTTATTGTGAATATCATATGCTTGTCTATACACCCTGTAGTGTTTAAGTTGTCCTTTATTTATTACAGTGTTGTTAAGGTATTTTCTTGCACTGAGGTCTGCTTATTGTGAATATCTTTGACTTGTTTTTACACCTTGTAGTGTTTAAGTTGTCCTTTCTGTCTTGCAGTGTTGTTAAGGTATTTTCTTGCACTGAGGTCTGCTTATTGTGAATATCTTTGACTTGTTTTTACACCTTGTAGTGTTTAAGTTGTCCTTTCTGTCTTGCAGTGTTGGTAAGGTATTTTCTTGCACTGACGTCTGCTTATTGTGAATATCTTTGACTTGTTTTTACACCTTGTAGTGTTTAAGTTGTCCTTTCTGTCTTGCAGTGTTGGTAAGGTATTTTCTTGCACTGAGGTCTGCTTATTGTGAATATCTTTGACTTGTTTTTACACCTTGTAGTGTTTAAGTTGTCCTTTCTCTCTTGCAGTGTTGGTAAGGTATTTTCTTGCACTGACGTCTGCTTATTGTGAATATCATATGCTTGTTTTTACAGCCTGTAGTGTTTAAGTTGTCCTTTATTTATTACAGTGTTGGTAAGGTATTTTCTTGCACTCTGGTCTGCTTATTGTGAATATCATGTGCTTGTTTTTACACCTTATAATGTTTAAGTTGTCCTTTATTTATTACAGTGTTGGTCAGGTATTTTCTTTCACTGAGGTCTGCTTATTGTGAATATCATATGCTTTTTTTTGCACACTGTAGTGTTTAAGTTTTCCTTTCTGTCTTGCAGTGTTTGCAAGGTATTTTCTTGCACTGAGGTCTGCTTATTGTGAATATCTTTGACTTGTTTTTACACCTCGTAATGTTTAAGTTGTCCTTTCTCTCTTGCAGTGTTGTTAAGGTATTTTCTTGCACTGAGGTCTGCTTATTGTGAATATCTTTGACTTGTTTTTACACCTTGTAGTGTTTAAGTTGTCCTTTCTGTCTTGCAGTGTTGTTAAGGTATTTTCTTGCACTGAGGTCTGCTTATTGTGAATATCTTTGACTTGTTTTTACACCTTGTAGTGTTTAAGTTGTCCTTTCTGTCTTGCAGTGTTGTTAAGGTATTTTCTTGCACTGAGGTCTGCTTATTGTGAATATCTTTGACTTGTTTTTACACCTTGTAGTGTTTAAGTTGTCCTTTCTGTCTTGCAGTGTTGGTAAGGTTTTTTCTTGCACTGGGGTCTGCTTATTGTGAATATCATATTCTTGTTTTTACACCCTGTAGTGTTTAAGTTGTCCTTTCTGTCTTGCAGTGTTGGTAACGTATTTTTTTGCACTGGGGTCTGCTTATTGTGAATATCATATGCTTGTTTTTACACCCTGTAATGTTTAAGTTGTCCTTTCTGTCTTGCAGTGTTGTTAAGGTATTTTGTTGCACTGAGGTCTGCTTATTGTGAATATCTTTGACTTGTTTTTACACCTTGTAGTGTTTAAGTTTTCCTTTCTGTCTTGCAGTGTTGTTAAGGTATTTTCTTGCACTGAGGTCTGCTTATTGTGAATATCTTTGACTTGTTTTTACACCTTGTAGTGTTTAAGTTGTCCTTTCTGTCTTGCAGTGTTGTTAAGGTATTTTCTTGCACTGAGGTCTGCTTATTGTGAATATCTTTGAGTTGTTTTTACACCTTGTAGTGTTTAAGTTGTCCTTTCTGTCTTGCAGTGTTGGTAAGGTATTTTCTTGCACTGGGGTCTGCTTATTGTGAATATCATATGCTTGTTTTTACACCCTGTAGTGTTTAAGTTGTCCTTTCTGTCTTGCAGTATTGGTAACGTATTTTCTTGCACTGAGGTCTGCTTATTGTGAATATCATATGCTTGTTTTTACACCCTGTAATGTTTAAGTTGTCCTTTATTTATTACAGTGTTGTTAAGTTATTTTGTTGCACTGAGGTCTGCTTATTGTGAATATCATATTCTTGTTTTTACACCCTCTAATGTTTAAGTTGTCCTTTATTTATTACAGTGTTGGTAAGGTATTTTCTTGCACTCTGGTCTGCTTATTGTGAATATCATATGCTTGTTTTTACACCTTGTAGTGTTTAAGTTGTCCTATCCTATGGTATTATTTGACACTATTACTGATATTATTACTCCTGCTCCACCTGCTGCCATTATTTCTTCTAATGAAGACTGCGAAACATTTCTTTCTTTTTTTTCTAGAAAAAATTAGTAATGTAAGGAAAAAATTGTCCCCATCAGCATCTGCATTGTCAGTTCCTACGCCAGCTCGGCCTGTCGTTTTAGAAAGCTTTTTACCCGTCTCACTATCAGAGCTGGAAAAAATAATCAATGCAACAAGGTTCTGTGCTGGGGCCCTTATTGTTTTTAATATATCTACTTCCTCTCCAGCATATCTTGAGCCCCTTTGAGGACATTTGCTACCACTGCTACGCAGACGACATCCAGCTATATATATCTTTTAAACCTGAAGATGTTTCTAAGCTGCAGATTCTAATTGTGTGCTTAGAAACCATCAAAGGTTGGATGGCTGACAACTTCCTCCAACTTAATGAAGAAAAGACTGAAGTCCTTCTATGTGCTCCAGACAGACATGTACCTAACATAATGAATGCTCTTGGTCCTCTTTCAACATTTGTGAAATCGTCTATCAGGAACCTAGGGGTAACCTTTGATTCTGCTCTTACCCTGGATGTCCACGTCAAATCTCTGGTTCGGTCCTGTTTCTATCATTTAAGAAACATTTCTAAATTGAGCCCCATAGTATCTCATACTGAACTGGAGATTGTTATTCATGCATTCATTTCATCACGATTGGACTACTGTAATTCACTGTTTACATGTCTAAACAAAAACTCCTTGGAGCGTCTGCAGATTGTCCAAAATGCCGCAGCAAGGCTTCTGACAAAAACATCGAAATACTCTCATGTAACACCATTGCTTATACAGCTACACTGGCTCCCCATTGAATTCAGAGTCCACTTTAAGATTCTGGTTCTGACATTTAAGGCTCTTCAAGAACAAGCACCAGCGTACATCATTGAACTTTTACAGCCCTATGCCCCTAGTAGGTCCTTGAGGTCTTGTGACTGCTTATTGTGAATATTATATGCTTGGTTTTACAGCCTGTAGTGTTTAACTTGTCCTTTATTTATTACAGTGTTGGTAAGGTATTTTCTTGCACTGAGGTCTGCTTATTGTGAATATCATGTGCTTGTTTTTACACCCTGTAATGTTTAAGTTGTCCTTTATTTATTTCATTGTTGGTAAGGTATTTTCTTGCACTGAGGTCTGTTTATTGTGAATATCATATGCTTGTTTTTACACCCCGTAGTGTTTAAGTTGTCCTTTATTTATTACAGTATTGGTAAGGTATTTTCTTACACTGAGGTCTGTTTATTGTGAATATCTTTGACTTGTTTTTGCACCCTGTAGTGTTTAAGTTTTCCTTTCTGTCTTGCAGTGTTGTTAAGGTATTTTCTTGCACTGAGGTCTGCTTATTGTGAATATCATATGCTTGTTTTTACACCCTGTAATGTTTAAGTTGTCCTTTATTTATTACAGTGTTGTTAAGGTATTTTGTTGCACTGAGGTCTGCTTATTGTGAATATCATATGCTTGTTTTTACACCCTGTAGTGTTTAAGTTGTCCTTTCTGTCTTGCAGTGTTCGTAAGGTATTTTCTTGCACTGAGGTCTGCTTATTGTGAATATCATATGCTTGTTTTTGCACCCTGTAGTGTTTAAGTTTTCCTTTCTGTCTTGCAGTGTTGTTAAGGTATTTTCTTGCACTGAGGTCTGCTTATTGTGAATATCATATGCTTGTTTTTACACCCTGTAGTGTTTAAGTTTTCCTTTCTGTCTTGCAGTGTTTGCAAGGTATTTTCTTGCTCTGAGGTCTGCTTATTGTGAATATCATATGCTTGTCTATACACCCTGTAGTGTTTAAGTTGTCCTTTCTGTCTTGCAGTGTTGTTAAGGTATTTTCTTGCACTGAGGTCTGCTTATTGTGAATATCTTTGACTTGTTTTTACACCTTGTAGTGTTTAAGTTGTCCTTTCTGTCTTGCAGTGTTGGTAAGGTATTGGTTTGTCACTTTCTTGACTCTTTGAGCAGTGTGGACTCAATTATTTTGTGTTTTTGCTGCACTGTGTTGCTGTCTGTTGCCACGTTTGTATGTATCGGCAGGTGTCTGCTTGTGCTTGCGGTTGGATCCTGATGGGCACCTTCAGGCCTGTTGGTAGTGGCCCTGCTAGGGAACTGGTCACACCTGAAGACTATGCCACGCACCTGCTGCTGTTGAAGCTCGTCAGGGGAGCTATTTAAGAGCATGGGGAAGCTCCCACCGGCGCGGTATTGAGTTGACTCCATGTTACTGTTTCTAGTGTTGTTAAGTGTATGCCTGCTGGAGTTTGGTGTCCTGACGGCTGCGTCTGTTGTTTTTCCTCGGGAGGAGAGCGGAACACAGGACGGCAGGACGCAGGGCGTGTGCAGAGACACGAGAGCAGAGAGCATGGAGCACAGACACTTGGGAGAAGGCACGACACAGGAGTTAAGGGAGCGCGCTGGAGATTTATTGTGTGTTACATTTACTTCACTGTAAATAAACACTGTTCACTGCACTAAGTCCAGCATTTGGGTCCTTTCTCCAACATCCCCACGGCTTTCCCTGGCAAACCGTGACAATATTTTTGATTAGTTTTTTACATCTTGTAATGTTTGACTTGGCCTTTCTGTCTTGCATTTTTGGTAAGTCACTTTCTTCTACTGAGGTCTGCTTATTGTAAATATCTTTTGCTTGTTTTTAACCCTTGTAATGTTTAAGCTTAATAATCAGAATAATGCTTTGATTTCTTAAAATAAATGATATCATACCTTTCTACTCGCGGTGGAGCAGAACCGAATACGGTATTCGGAAAGGTGCAAATAACGTGGTTTGCCAAAAGCTGCGTTTCCTCATGAGCCCGCAGTGCATGCCCGGGTGAGTGAGTGATGTGTAAAGAGGTGACTGACACAGGCTGCTCCACACAGCAACGAAGACAGCTCGGCTGAGCGACAAAAGACTTCGCTGCATCGCTACTTTTGTTGAATAGATTTTTGTACCTTAACTGGGTTCTGGAGGCAGTTTATAACTTTCGTGAAGCGGAGTTCGATCGGGAGTTTATTCCATTGCACTGCATTATTGGCATCTACAGTCGGGGGCTCTCATGTTTGCTCTGTTTACGTAGCTGTGTTAGCTCGGTAATTTAGACAATAGGCTTTTGACAGAGTAACATTAACGTTCAGTTAAAAAGGTTAAAACAATTGTCCTGATTTCGTATTTGAGGTAAGAGACAAACGACTGCAGGTCCATTGTGCGTCAAAACAATGATTTTATTTACACACGCGTGTGGTGGAGATGAGCTCTGCAAAACATCAGTCTCGATCTCCCCAGAACAATAAACGAGCAGTCGTATTTATAACGTAGTTGATGACGGACGTCATGCGTCAAAGCAGATAGATAACGTGCATCAGTTCCAGTAATCCCAAGCTTGGACACATTCAAAAAAGAACAGTTCCTTCCTCTGTTCCTCCGCCACCGCCAGATGCTTCCTGTTATTTCACTTACTGCACTTCAGAACAGAACATGAACATGCCGTTTACAAGCAAAACAAGTCTATATACTGTGTATGTGTGCACAGGCAGACTTATGTGTGTCTTGACCTCAGTGCATGACCTCACTCAACAAACAAAGACATTTTAGAAGTATACTTCCTGAGTCATCTGTTACCAGGCAGACTCCAATGCAGCAGGCTGCTGAACACACAGGCCTCTATTCTGTTTCTATATAATATGTGGTGTATTGTAAGCATGTATGCAATTCTTTCATAGCTTGGGTCACTTTAAATTACTCAATCGATCGGCCAGACGTCGCGCTGCCCGAAGCTTCTGACCATTAATTAACTGACCGAGCTTCAACTCTTTAATTAGCACAAAATGCAATATGGATAACATGATTACAGTTGCACCTGCAATGAAAGATTATTATGTGATTATGCTCACACCTGAAATACAGACTTTAATGTAACATCAACAGCTTCAATAAATGCTCTGATGAAATGATAATGATAAATGATAATGGTTATGAATAGTAACAGTAAAACAATTTTCTGATCTCCACACAATCCATGTGTAGTTGTGTCGAATTGTATGCATTTGTGGGAGTTTTATAGAACGTTTAAGTTACTGACTTTTGCAGACAGCAAGATGTAGATGTTAACCTTAGCATAGCTCCCATCACTCATTAACCTTACTGAAACTCCCCACATGGATTTGGGCAACCAAATAGAAAAAAGAGTGTGCCTGCTGCTGAGCCACCTCTTGGTCCTCCACCAACCAAAAAAAACTTGCTCAAGTTCTATGTGGAAGCATAACACTTTTCCATGTGTTCCTGTTGCAACACAACTATTAGTAGGTCATTAACAAGAGTATAGAACTTAACTGCATGCTGAGGTGGCAATTCAGCCATTTGAGTCATGTTACAGAAGCTCATGAATGAATGAACATGGTGCAATAAAAGTACTTTTAGAAGTACATTTTTCCAAACACTTACATTTACTTAAATTTACTGGAGTAGGTGGGGTTAGGGGTTGCCACTTGCAGTGTGTAGCGCAGTCATGAATAACTACACACATCACGATGTAGTAATTAATGCCTACAGGTTTAGTATATCTACCCTTGTTGTTTATATTTGTTATAAGACTGCCGAATAGTAGTTAAAACAATAAAGATCTATTGTGCCAGTATCACCACGACTCTTTCTTGTGTTTTGAGAATAACGACTGAGAACATGCCATTTTGGGGCTACCAAAAAGTGATCGGGGCCTATAACTTGTGACTAAAGTACTTTTACTACTTCAAACTTGTTGGCTATCATCCAGAAGGGTTATATGTGACACATTATACCCAAACAGTCCCTTAGAAGTGCTGAATATCTTTTGAACATTAATACTGATAATATGCCATTTTCAAGCTGCCAAAAAGTGATTGGGGCCTATAACTTGTCACTGAAATATTTACACATCTGAGAAATGTGCAGAACACCACCTTCAGGATTCAGTCATCTAGTCAGAAAATGCATACAGGTAAATTCTTACAATAACCCCATTATGTTATGAAAAACAATTTTCTGTCATGGTAATTTCAAGATGATGTCAGTCCCATTCATTTACTTGGAGAATGCCTTGAAGAAGAAAAACAACAGCACTGGTTAGTGTTTAACAGTTTTACAGTACTCTTTTTCTCTGACCATGATCAGATCATTAACATTAAATATGTACTTTTATTTCA